>NC_048276.1:20888567-21106067 GCF_009762535.1 Notolabrus celidotus
TGAAACTTAATACTAAAAAGAGTGCTACGTTTGCGGAAAGTCCCTCCGACTCAGACTTATACCTGATACTATTTTTGCTGAGCTTTGACTATGTTTCATGACACTGTATATTTTTCCATGTTACCTGACCTTTTGGCTAATATGAACAAGAGAAACAGTTATATCAAACAAATGCTCTTCAGCAAACATGCTGGAGTCAGAGTTTTAGGACTGATCAAAAAATGGCAACATGTCATTTACATTAAAAGTTATACAAAGTAACTCAACCAACTTTAAATAGAAATTTCTTTTCTCTTTTTCTTTTTTTTAAAACAGAAATTTCTATAGAAAAAAATATTTGAACACTCATGTAGCTTAATTTTTTCTGACCTGCAATTTTTGTTGAATATAAATCACCTCCTCCGATTAAAAAAATGCAAGAAAGCTTTAAATGAACAGCACATTTTCAATTCAAAGCTCCGGTGAGGAGTTTTTAACTGGTTGTAAAAATTGATTCGAAAATGATAGGGGTGCCTCTTTAGGACCTATCAAAACAAACGAGACCATCAGGAATAACAATGACAGTTTCTATATTGTGTTTTTAATGCCTGAAACTGCTGCAAGAACATAGGTGTTAGACTAGAAGAAACAGCCTTACTTTATATTTTAAACATTCTTCTGTTAAAGAAGGTATTTTTGTCTTGTGCAGGACAAGATCAGCAAAAGGTGTTTTTCGACCACAGGAACTTTACCCTGGAACTATGGACTTCACTTTACCCCTGAACTATGTGCTTTTGGACTAGAGGAACCAGGGTCTAAATTTAGTTCAGGGGTAGTTAATCTCCCCCGTGAAAAGCCCCTGCTTGGGGGGGGGCAGTACTTTTCAAAGATTTTCAAATGATTCATGTGATTTCTTTTTCTTTCATTTGTTTTTTTGTTCTATCTTTTTTGTATAATTGTGTACTTTTCAAAAAGAAGCTGTGATTCACTTGATTTAGCAGCTTGTAACACTAGTCTTCTCTCAGCCCACCACAAATGTGTCTCCCTCGGTGTTAAGGTTTTAAAAGTGACCCTGTAAACTGGAGACCTTGAGTTGAACGTGTCAGTGTTTGTGGAGTTTACACAGTTGTTGAAACACAGAGGGAGTCCTTGGGAATGCATTCTAGTTTCATTTTTATCAAGATTTCAAAATATCCTGATGAGATAAGTATTTAATGATCATCTAAGGGCGTTTATAAGGGAAGCATCCGGCTGAAAGTCTGCAGTTAACAGGGTCGCTGTTCAAATCAACACAAACTAAAAGTTCCTCACAGCAGCTTTAAAGTCCTCAACATTTTCAGTGAAACAAACAGTCTCAACTCACTCTCATACTAGATCTACTCGCTGGCTCCTTGTGACTTACAGGATCAAATTGAAAACTCTTGCCTTTCTTCTAGAGTCCTTCATGGTCAGGCCCCAGAATATTCATCAGAACTGACTCAACCACATTCAACAGCTTGTTCACTCAGGTCCAACTCCCTTTACCCACTGTCTGTCCTTAGGACACACCTTAAAACTTGAGGTGATGTTGAGGCTGTTGCACCAAACCTCTGAAACTCTCTGCCTACATCTTTGTATATGACTGACTATGTTGAAGCTTTCAAAAGAAAGCTCAAAATGTATCTGTTCAGACAGGCATATGGCTGATAATAACATAAGAAAAGATAATACTTTAGTGATCGCCTGGGGGAAATTTGGTTGTTGCAGCAACACAGACATAGTAGTAAGAGTAGTACAAGAATAATAGAGCACAAATAGAGATAAATACTAATAATGTAAAATTAAAGATAGATAAATAAAATAAGAATATAATTAAACATTCTGTTACACATGGTTTAAATATGTGATTATTATGAGAATATTTATGCTCACCCAATCTGCTTCTTTGACTGATCTGTTTTTAATGTGCCATTTATTGCACATAGTTATTGTATTGTTGGTCTCACAGGGTTTCCATTAATTGACTCAGTGGGGCTGCCTTTTGTTTATGCTTTCATTGCGGTATATTCCATTTTGCTGATGTAAAGCCCTTTTATGACTGTTGTTGGTGAAAAGTGCTAAGTTGACTTACATTTCCAAAAAAAGTGCTAAAAAAAAGCCTGTATAAACAATGAGCAATGAATAATGTAATAAGATCAATTTAAATGAGAATAAAGGATATCATTAATCAGCAGAAATGACAGAAGGAAATGATACCTTGTGAAATACACTACAATGTGAAGACTACATTGTGAAGACTACATTGCTGTAATGTGTTCTGAAAGCAACAAATAAAATACAATCGAACTGGAAAAATCAACTAATCAGGAGAAGAGATGTGTTTTTATGTAATATCTGAAAGTGGCTTAAGTTGGGGCAAATTTAAATCTATCATGAAGTTTGTATCTTACAGAAAGAACCAAATCACATTATGAGAGCTTCCTTAGATATAAGGGCTCAATCAGATTTTTTTAAGAAGATCTGAAACCAACCAACCAACCAACCAACCAACCAACCAACCAACCAACCAACCAACCAACCAACCAACCATATACACAGTCAACCAACCAACCAACCAACCAACCAACCAATAACCAACCAATAACCAACTAACCAACAAAGCAACAAAGCAACAAAGCAACAAAACAACGAAAGAACAAATCAACTGACCAACAAACCAACAAATCAACTAACCAACAAACCAACTAACCAACAAAACAACAAATCAACTAACCAACAAACCAACAAACCAACTAACCAACAAAACAACAAATCAACTAACCAACAAACCAACAAACCAACTAACCAACAAAACAACAAATCAACTAACTAACAAACCAACAAACCAACTAACCAACAAAACAACAAATCAACTAACCAAAAAACCAACTAAACAACTAAACAACAAATCAACTAACCAACTAACCAACAAAACAACAAATCAACTAACCAACAAACCAACTAAACAACAAATCAACTAACCAACTAACCAACAAAACAACAAATCAACTAACCAACAAACCAACTAACCAACTAAACAACAAATCAACTAACCAACTAACCAACAAAACAACAAATCAACTAACCAACAAACCAACTAACCAACTAAACAACAAATCAACTAACCAACTAACCAACTAAACAACAAATCAACTAACCAACTAAACAACTAAAAAACAAATCAACTAACCAACTAACCAACTAAACAACAAATCAACTAACCAACTAACCAACTAACGAAACAACAAACCAAAAAACCAATTAACCAACAAAACAACAAATCAACTAAACAACAAATTAACTAACCAACGAACAAACAAAACAACAAATCAACAAACAAACAAACAAACCAAACCACCTTCCAAACCAACTGGAAATTGGTAAAGCTAACCCTCATCCACTTCACCATCTGTTTACAGTGCAATCCTCTGGTAGACACTACAAGGCCCTGAGTGCCATACCTCCAGACTGAGGAACGGTTTTTAACCTACAGCAGTCCAAGAGCGAAAACCTTGCCCCCCATTCCCCCTCCCTCCCCTACCACAGCGCTCTTAACAGCATCACCACAGGCTTATGTGCAATGACTGTATATTCACTTTATTCCTTGCACTTTTTTTAATCGCATAGTATAGATAAATACATCAATTAATAAAACAACATTTAAATCACATTAAACATTCCAATCTTACATTTTAAAACACAAGATAAAAGCAAAGCTAAATTGAATGTGGAGGTCGAAAGCTGCATTTTAAAAGTTGAAATATATTTGTACTACAGTCTGTAAATAGTGGACAACACATTTTATGTTAAAGTCGGTGTACCTTTCTTTAAGTTATGCATTGTTATTATTTTTAATTTATTTTTCTATTATTTTTATTATTTATATTTTTAGTCACTTGTCTATTTGTAATTTTATTCCTTTGTTTTTGTCAGATTGATTTATTTGTCGTCACTGTTGATTGTCCTGTGTGGATAATGTGTTCTGTCAGTTATTGTGTTATGATGTTGTAAAAATGTTAAAATTAATTTAAAAAACTGTGGTCATAAAAAAAAAAAATGGTTATATATGTTGTCTGAAAATAATGACTGGTTAAAAAAAACTACAATAGCTGGACAAAGAAAAACACTACTAATACTTTATACTACTGCATTCACTTTATCTAATCGATTGAAGGGGACTGAGTAAGACAGAACTGTAATTGTACATGTTCATTTAACGGTATAATCCATTCTGTTAAGTCCCTTATACTGATAAGATGACCCTGTATAGATATCTAAGTACATCACTAACAGGTTGGCCTATAGTATAACTCACATGAATTGATTTTAATAGCTTCTCATACAGACATAAAACGCAGTATAACTGTGTGCATCAAATATCACCTCAGGCCCTCCACTTTAATGTATGCATCGTAAAGTCTGAACTACAAAGACACTGAAGGACACATTTTTTCTGATATTTTAGGCATGCACTTCCCTCAGTGTCCAGCAAGTGGTGCTGTAAGATAACTGATGACAGGCCTGAAAGGGGTGTTGATTGATTCTTCAGTGGCACACAGATATCTTACACATTGCTACTTAATGATGAGTGAAAATGATTGATGTATTTTTAAACTAATTTATTCTGAACAATAGCCTGATTATTACAGGCCCACTCTGTGATGTATTGTACACGTGGGACATCCTCACAAGTGTTTCTGCTTATATTCATCCGTCTTTAATCAGCCACCACAAATCATCTGGATTAACTAGTTCACTTAGAACAATAAAAGTCTGTTTTTAGCTCCAGATAGAGCTGATGGCTGTGCTCTTTGTACATCCTTACAGCACGATGGCGGCTGCCAAGGTGAAAGAAAAGGTGACCCCTATGTGTCTCTGCTCATTCATAACATGCCCTTCCTCCTCCTCGTCCTCCACTTCATGCTACAATACAACAGGCACGCCTGCACATGTGTTGTCTCTTTCCTTTCCATCCTAATAAATGGGCTCCTCCCCTGCCACCATATAAAGAAAAACACCTCACCGTCCACGACACGGACTCTCAGTTCAGTTGTCAATCTGATCGATGTGTGCAGGCTGGATTCAGGTCGCTGCATCAGTTGTGGAGTCTTGGAGCCTCTCACAATGGACACACATCACTGCTCACATCTTGTTGTTGCTGCTGTTGGTGTAATTGTTTTGTTATTGCTGTTCAGACCTGTGTCCATTTAAATATTCACACAACAGCCTGTTTACTGTTTATGAACTGTTACATTTGTTCATTGTCAGCGTGACCAGCGACCCAGTGGAGGATTTACTCACAAACATTTCATGTTTACTTGGTAAAATAGAGTTTCTACACCTTTCATATGCATGATAATGAGTAGCTGAACTGGAGTTTTGTTCTGTACTGGAGGTTTAGAGCTAACTTTTTTTTTTATGCCTAATGCTATGCATTTTAGGACTACATGCTTGATGCTGAAAATTCCAAATACATACTGTAGGTCACAATCTTATCAAAGTGTTATCTCAGAGATGCTATGAAATCTTAAAATTTGGGATTTTAACTAAAATATGCATTTGCTCAAAGTTACTATTTTTTATTGTTATTTTGGAACTACCTAATATTAACTCCTCTCATACAGTAGGCTTCCTCCTTTTCTGTCCTTTGTATAAGTCTATTTTCTGTTTGTGTTTAAATTTGAAAAGCAAAATAAAATATTCTAAAAAAAGTTTGAAGGCAGTGTTATCCCTCTTTTAAATAATTTTGCTGTAATATTTGAATAGTTATAATTCATATTAAATCATCCTATTCAAACAGAATATGATGATGAAGGAATGTTTTCTTTACCCCAAAGGTCAAAGGTCGACTTCAGCTGTGTTCTGACTTGGGGCTGCATCTTGCATCTGAAGGCCAAGTTGAAATACTTACTGGGTCACAGCTGTGCTTCGAAGGTTTTCCTATTTGTACAGAACCTGGGGCAGACAAATGCGTCCTGCTTTTCCTTGGACTTTGAGGATGACTGTGTGTGAAACCACATACTGACAGACTACATACTCAAACAGTACATACTGCATACTGCCTGCTAACTTCACAGTTAGTATGCCGTTATCAACATAGTAATGCATGTCCTCTGTGTGTCATATGATTTCTTAAATCACATATTTCCTGTCCGAGCTATGATTGCTCAGATAGCACGTGTATCAGGACGTGTATAGAATTTGAAAGGTGATGAAGTCAGCACACTAAATGCCCTTTCACAACTTTTCACCTGGTGTAACTAGTGTACAAACAAGCAATAGATGCAATTCAGCGTTACAGGTAATCAATGCTGCAGAAAGCTTTGTGCTGAAACACTTCCATTGCTAGTTTGTGCGTTACTTTGCCCAGGTTAAACATTGTTCTCATGTTTTCAGGAACAACCTTCTTTTTCATATTTTCTGTCCCAGACACATTTATGCTTTCATATTACGAAGGGAAGGATCCAAAATGCAACTTGTCTTGTTAGTGTAGGTGAATTGGAAGTAATCACACAGGGCACTGTGATTTTTTTTTAATAATGGCATGTAATATCTCAGCAGAGGTCCTCTTCCACCCTTTCTTCCTCCTCCTTCTCTCCCTCCGACTATCTGGAGGCCAAAATCTCGGGCCACCATGCCAGTGCTCATAAATCCTCCGCTGAGAATGGCAGCGGCAGCAGCAGGCCTGCATTCTTCAGGAGCCGGCACTTCCCCTAATCTGCCCCGGAGATGGAGCAACAGTTGGCCCTGCTGTTATTGAAAAAAGAGAGTGGAAAGGAAGGGGGAAAGTGGGAGCTCTCTAGTGACAGGAGCATGTTGTGTTTTATAAAAACACTGGGAATGTTGGAACTTGATCCACTCACATTCTCACTCTCTCTTCTATACATGAGGAGATGCAGAGGCTGATTTTGGCAGATGAGTTCATTCTCTCCATTGCCTCTGCTGCTAAACCCAGAAACAAACAGAAAGACCTACACTACCTGCAACACTTGTCCTTTTTTCTATGATGTCAAACACTTTGATCCCCAATGCTGTGTGTGTGTGTGTGTGTGTGTGTGTGTGTGTGTGTGTGTGTGTGTGTGTGTGTGTGTGTGTGTGTGTGTGTGTGTGTGTGTGTGTGTGTGTGTGTGTGTTTTTGTAGGAAAAAGCGAGAAAGAAAGGAAGAAACATAAGAGAGGTTCAGGATGAGGAAATGCTTTGCAGATGTGTGCAGCAACGTGTCAGCCAAGACATTTTTGCTGCTGCAGAAAAGAACATAAATCCATGTCGTAAACGCATTGAAAGGTTTCATATGTAGCTGAAATGTACTAGCATCTCTTTAGCTCTTTAGCATCCTGTTAGCTTCCTGTGAAGGTGATTAACACAGTGATTGTGAAACAGAGCTGGTCAATACACCCGGTTTTGTCTACTAATACAGCTGACACAGCGGTGTGCGGTCTTTATAGGGATCAGGCCTCCTTGAATGAATTCCTCTCTGCTGGTTTCTAGTTTCAATTGATTGCTTTAATTTGTCCTATAATGAGTGGGATACCTCCTGCCTGCAATTAGTGTATGTGTGTGTGTTAGTGTGTGTGTGTACTCGTGGGCTGTGTTTAATTACTGCAGTGGATGGATGCTGTGTGGCCCAGCAGGAGGAATGGGAGGATCCTCGACACCTCTGCTTACCGTGCATCAGGGCCAGGACATTACTCAGTGCCTTCCTGCCTAAAGAGAGCAGCCAGGACTTATTTTGAGACCTAAAATCCTGGTTTCTGACCCTGTGAACTAAGCTCCAATCTGATAAACCAGGTTACAAAGTTTTTTGGAGTAGCAAGGGACATGGGGAAGTGTGTTAGTAGATTCTTCCTAACTTTTTTGAATTTAGCTGTGGCTTCAGATCTGGAATATGTTACGTAAAGTGAAAAGGACTGAGAGGAATTGGACTGAACAAGTAGGAGGTGTCTTCTGCTTGCTGACAAATCCTACACTGATGATGTAATGGACTCAGATTCAGAGCACAGAGACAGTGTGGGAACATATTTGAATGCTGTGTGTGCAGGATCAGGGTACTTGAATTTCCTCAGTTATTCCCAATTTAAAGTATTTTTTAATCATTTTCCATTTCAGAAGAACATAGAAAACTTTTACACTGAATGATATTTGTTTGACAGCTGAAGAAAAAACACACAAGAACATGGAGAACAAACCCTATTAACATCCTATTTCAGATTAAATAAAATAAAAACAACTTAAATGCTCTTAAAAAATATGCCTTAGAAATAAGAACAAACTTGTCAGGCAAAAAACAAGCAAACGTAAAACTTCAATTTCACGTTTTTAAATTTTACATTTCATAAAATTCTTTGTTAGATAATAAATCTATGTCTTCAATTGTTTAACTCTAAGGACTGGTCCCTTACAAATAAGCATTTGTCAACTCTAGCAAGTCGCATGTTGAATTTCTTCACCTTCTAGAAGGGACTCCGATTGGTGAAAATAACCTCAATGTTAACAAAGTCAGCCAAACGTGACCAGACAGTGAAATGCTGATTATGTTAGTAAAGCATTGAATGTGTGTAGAAAATTGTGACTTTACTGAAGCCAACAGAATGAAAATGTTTGCTTTGATACTGAAACTATATCAGAGCTCCAGATTTTTGATCAAATGCAGGACTTTAAGATTCAAAAAGCTGAAGAAAAAACGCCTAAGAACAGGGGGAACAAACTCTATTACCTTCTTATTTCAGATTAAATAGAATAAAAACAACTCAAATGCTCTTAATAAAATATGCCTTAGAAATAAGAACAAACTTGTCAGACAAAAAAACAAGCAAATGTAAAACTTTGATTTCTCGTTTATAATTTACATTTCATAAAATTCCTGTTAGATAACTCTTTGGACTGGTCCCTTGCAAACAAGCATTTGTCAACTCTAACTATATTGGAGCTCCAGATTTTTGATCAAATGCAGGACTTTAAGATTCAAACCTCAAGTTCTTATTGTCTGGAAACTGTGGAAACAGGTGCAATTATAGAGTACAACAAGTATTAAATGGAATATGAACGTTAAATTTTTTACAAAGAAAAAAAAAAATTAACAGAATAATGAATAGTTGGCTTTTTTAAAACTTTAGTTATTAAGGCGTATTTTCAGTTTTTGCACTGATATTTTTCCTGTTAAAACCACTCACCACCACGTCTGTGGAGCCTAGTCATTTCCATAGTCCATCTCCGTATCGCCATCACTCCTCTCTCCTCCTCCTCTTCCTCCCCTCCTACGTAAATAACGTTAAAAAGTTACATTGTAGGAGTTAAAAGGGGCCGTGACCTTTACAAATGGAAATTGAAAGTCCCATGAAGTGATTGCTCCACAGGTCAAAGACTGAGATAATAACGTCAAACCCATTTAGACAGTAAAAACAGAAATGTATGAGTATGAATACACTTTTGTCCATGGAAATGAAAACCTTTTTTGCATGCAAAGTGTCACGGGACACATTAAATCAGCTATCAGGATTTTGTATGGTGCACACTTTTTTGCGCATGTTACAAAATCATGGGGGAATTATCAGACTCCAAAAATAACAGATGAAACCTGCATAGAGACATCCAGATGGTAGACTATCAGAGGAGCTGCTGTCCTCAGCATAATGAAACAAAATTCACCCTCAGACAACCTCCCTCTGCCTCTCATTTGTCTCCTGATCACTCTGTTTTTGTCTCATAAAATCATGCTTGCTCATCAGCAGAGGAGGCCGCGCGTCTCCTCTCTCTGAGCAGAGCAGCAGCAGATCCCTCAGGGATGTGATAGAGGTGGAAGTAGAGGAGGTGGTGGGCTCGGTTCAGCGTGTTGGTCTGAAGTGAATGCAAATGAAGCCCTGCTGTCTCTGATATACTCTCGCTATATACCAGGCACTAACTCCATCCCTCACTATCACTCTCTCTCCCTCACTGTCTCCTGTCCCATCTATCTCAAGGTCCTGCGGGTGCATACAGCCTCCTCAACCTTTGTTTAAATCATGATAACAAGGTGCACTAAGCACTTAGCTGTCGCACACACAGCCAAAAACTGTGGCTTCAATACGCTTCAGGCATGCAGATTAATAGAGAGATAAAAGGCTGTGATCATGCAGATCATGACAGGTTTTTGACACAAAGCCCAACAAGGTTGCAGGCTAGTCCTCAAAACAGGCCTCCTAATGCATAATAAGTGATTGTAAAATGAGTTACTAATGCATGACTTTTCTTGTTTAGATCTCTGGCTCTTGAGTCATTCACACATAGACCGCTGTTTGAAGCCTTGGCTTGGCATTTTAGCAACAAACATTTGGCGTTCTTTTTTAGCCAGAAGCCCAAATGTTGATGAGATTTTGGAGACAGAGTTTGGGTCAGTGAAAAACCAATTTGTCCAAGCTCTACAGTTTGTTCCAATACATCAGTTGGTGGATATACAAGTTAACCACAGTGTCTTCCACAGAATAAGATTATGTTTGTGATGGGAGTAGACCAACTCAAAATTCATCCAAAAAATAAAGTGACAGATCTGAAACAGCCCAAACAATCTCCATGAGAAGAAATGAGCTGCACATTCAGAGATGATGCAAATGTAGAAAAAGATGTAGAACTATGAAAGAAATGCATCAGCAGAAACATGCTGCAGATGAAAAAGGATAGAATAAGACTAAACCAATGCATGAACAGCAAATGTGCTGCAAATACATTAATGATGCCGATCCAGAAATGTGCTGACACAGATAACACATGCATAAGAAAAAAACTGCAACTCGAGATGTGACAGTGGGAGTGCTTCAGGCCTCTAAGAGTGTTTGAAGCATGACTCAAGTTAGTTCAGACTCTTAGTTAGCCTTGCAGCTAGTGGTGCTATTAGCTAACTCTGTCCACTGTCAGGCTCTAATAACAGAGTGTGCAATAGCAACAGAGCTTAATCAACTCTGCGCTACTGTAGTTCAAAATTACTCCTGTGGTTTAAGTATACCACTCCCTCATCCAAACAATGAATCACTTAAAGTTGACAGGAATATAAAAACAGTTTCTGTCACTAACAACCTGTTTCACACAGTACCGTCAGGATCTGTTTTCTTACTGCTGGGTTTTGATCTGCACCATTTTTATTTGCAGACAGTTTTTTAATTAACAGCTCCATAGGTGTGTGTTTTTTGGCATGTGTGAACATGCATCATTCCTGAATTTGCAACACATTTCTCCTTGTAGGATCAATTGGGCCAATAGATTGGTTTGCCTCATCAGCCATCTCAAGAAGACAGCTGGACTTTAAAAACCAAGCTTAAGTTCTTGAAGATGTTTCACCTCTCCTCTGAAAGGCTTCTTCTGTTGCAAGCTGACTGATGTACAGGGCTAGAAATATAATCCCATACGTTCTCAGTCATCCTGGTCAAGGTTAATCCAGCTGCCTTTCGGATAAAGATATGAATTTCTATACCCAGGATGAATGAGAACCTTCAGATCTAGTGGACAGACGTTTTAGACAAAAGAAGCTAAGAGGGCTTGTGGAAAGTTTTGGAGGTGATACCTAACAGATGTTGGTCTTTTTAACTTTAACCCTACTGGGGATTTACTTATTTCTGGATCCAGCCTCTAGTGGGCACCTGAGGAATTGCAGTTCTCGGAATTTTGCATTGACAATTTGAGACAAGACAATGAGGTACTTCTGGGTGCTCATATTCATATTCGACATCATATATCCTACATATCACCTGGTCCTGAATGCCAACCTCCTAAAGAGTCCTCCTAATGAATAATAAGTGCATAAAGTACAACAAATAAATGACCATCCCCTGACAGATGTAGACTTTCTCTTCAGGTTTAAGGGCCAAAACTTCCACTAAAGGTATCCAGCACATAAACCTGTTACCTACGCAACATGACTCTTGAGTATGTGATGGATCTGGAGGCTTTCATTGGCTGGAAACAAGTGAACCTCTCAAGCACAAATAGCCATTATTAGTATGTGAAAAATATATTAAACTTTGCATGATTGTTTATGCCTCATTAAGAAGCAACTTTGATTATTTGTTCACAAATCTCTTGTCTCCAGTAGGACTAACCTCCACCTTAGTTTAATTATCTGCTGGCTGTTTCATGCTAATTTGAAGTGTAGAGCAGGTTTTTAATGATGTCCTGTGTTTGATCGCTCCACAGCTCCTCCGCCAGCAGGATGGATACCATTTGTTTTTCTCACTCATTAAGCAGATAATCTTATGTTGATTGCTACAAGCTAATTACAATAGCCTCTGCAGGAGTTTTCTGCACTGCACAGAATAAAACAGGCATACAGGTAGAGCTGATGAGCTTTTATCGCAGCTGCCCTGCTGCTCTGCCAGCCGCAGTCTCTTTATAATCCTCATAAATATTATTTATTGTTTCCAGAAGAAACCATATAGCTGTTTTATTCACTGCAGACTTGATTGACCTTCCATACAAATGCATTTTAATAAGCTGATCCTACAGAACCTTTGTGCCCTTGGAGACTAAAGTAAGAATCATACAACAGTTTTATCAACTATTTATGACCTGCATGGATCGTGAAGCATAACATGACACGTGAAAGCAGATAAAAAGCCTTGTTTTTCCCCTAGCTGCTGGTTATTGAAAGCATACATTACAGGCTTTTGTGCTGTTTATGCGTCAAACTTAAAAAAGTGTCAGAACCAAAAAGATAATGTAAAGATGCCCCTTTTCTGCACTACTTCACAGTTTTATGGGCATTTAATGTGTAAAACCTTGTGATTTGAGGCTTTGATTTGAGGCACAAGATCGTCAATGCCTCACAAGAAGTTTAGTCAGCTGTAAAATATGATCCTGTCCTTGTGCAGAGATTATGCTCCTCCACAGCGCTTTCCAAAAATGACGGTATTTGGAGTGACCTCCAGCCAAACGTGCAGCTGCTCCTCCAGAAACATAATTCCTGCAAATAAAATGAAACCACGAGAGATGAGGATAAGGGGAGAGATGATGCAGCAAAGGCAAGTATTCAGTCAAGTTTAAGAGACAGACAGTTGAAATAACAGGTGAACCTCACAGCTTTATTAAACAAGCTCCTCGGTGTGTTTGCATGTAAACCTGTCGCCTTTTCACTTGATGATTTTCAGCCAAATCAAATTTCAAGCATCAAGGTCTTTGTGTAAGCGGTTGTGGCTCAGTGGTAGAGCTGGATGTCTCTTAATCAGAAGGTTGGTGGTTTTATCACCAGCTCCTGCAGTCAGTACACAGGTTGTCCTTGGACATCTGTCCTTTACCCTGTAGTACCCAAGCAATCTCTGATGTAAAGATATTAAGCCAATGCTACAAAAGTACAAAAAAAAACAGTTCTGCAAAATGTCCAGTGGGTCAATGGATTTGATGTCAAAATGCCATTTTTTGCAGAAAAATATACAGACAAGTACAAAAACATAGCTCACATGCTAAGAGTGACATAAATATTCATAAATAGGTAGGGTTGCAAAGGGGTGGAAATGTCCGGTAAATTTCGGGAAAGTTTCCAGTAAATTTCCATGGGAAGTTAAGCTGGGGAATTATGGAAATATTCCAAATTGGAACCTTTGGAAAATTGAGGGTAATTTAGTGGAAAGGTATCATATCCAAGCATAAATGTTTGTTTTGTTATAAGAAGACATCCATCCAAAATAATACAGTTAAAACAGATTTATTTGTAAGTAAAACTTTATCAAGTGTTAGATATTTTATTGAACAATAAATTATTTTATTGAAGAACAAAAACATGAATGTTGAGTTAAATATTACTCATCCCCCCGACCCAACCCATTCAGAAATCAGCAAAAATGCAATCCCAACAAAGTTCCATTCAAAATGTTAAATGAAAAGAGACCCTCTCCCTCCAAAAAGTCCCATTCAACATGCAAATAAAAAAAGCATCTACTTTCATGAAATCTGGTTGTTTTAGTCAGGATTACGCTAAAATATATTTTCCCCTACTATATTTAAGTTCCCTATTAAGAGCCAACCTTCAATTTAGTAAATTCCTGGTTTATTCCCATAACTTCCCATGGAAAGTTTCCAACTTTGAAAATTCCCAGAATTTTTCACCCCTATAAATAGGGGCATGCTGAGGTAAGTGACTTGAGGTGCGTATTGAGGCGGTTTGTCAAAAGGCTGAAAATCTGCCTCAGCTCCATGTCTTCATAAGTCTCTAGGTTGACTGAAATTTAGTAGGAGTCAGCACTTCCAATATGGTGCCTGCCATTTTTGGGCTTCAAATACACCTTTACAGAAACCATTGCGTGATGTCACAGAGCCTGCACTCAGATTTGATACAGTCCATGGTAGCACATTCATGTGGATTCATGTGAATAGAATTAGCACTGATGTGCACTTGGCATAGCTGCCTCTTCCATCACTGTACGAAGGTGTCCTGCAGCATAAATGTCACATGTAGTGTAAAAGTGCTTTACTCTCTCAGGAAATGTGCAACACTTTAAAATGTCCTAAACTCTTCAGAGTAAGCTGCATGTGTGGATGCAAACAGCTGAAATTTATACCCTGACTATATCCAGAATATTTCTAGCCAGCTCACTGCTCACATTTCATCAAGAAGGTGGGTTGAGCAAATGTGAGAATGCAGAGGGTGATTTTCCCAAAATTTCACAGCAAGACAGATGACATTCGTATCATGTCACTGCTGCATGAGGGGTGTAATCTTTGTGCTTGTAATGAAGCTGCTTTGTTTGTGCTTTTACATTTAAGATTCTTAGTACTGCAGTGTCCCTATGTCAGGCCCTGCTTCCTGAGATCCCCCTTTCAGCTTGGGAAAAGGCTGTCTTGAAAGTTTCTAGAAACTTTCAGGAATGCAAATGTAAAAAGAGCTTAAGAAGTTTTAAAATTGTTTTTTATCTTTTATAAAATGTTTTTTATTTCTCAGTCTTTGTTTTTCCTTATGATTTTATGCCCTGCCTCTTTATATTGCTTCCTTCGTGATGCACTTTGTTACCTGGATTCTGAAAAAGTGCTCTACTAATAATGGTTATTATTCATTATTTGTTTATTCTTTGTTATTATATTTTCTTTCTCCCCAAACAGTCCACAGAGAGCATCCTGCATAGATGCAGTTATTGAATCTCTTTTTCTCAGTGTATAAAAACACTCAGCTGTCATCATCTGTTTGTCCTCCTGCAGTGTGTGCGGTTATTTCAGGACATCCAGTGGCAGGATTTTATCTCTGAGGGAAGTCGTTCCTACTACTGTACCCTCCAAAGGCAGAAATATCCAACTGCTCTCTGTATCCCTCTGTTTTACATCCGCTATGTCATCCATTCATCCCCATCCCTCAATCCCTCTTTGTTCATACATTTTTCCTCTGTAATAATTGCTGTTGTTGCCCTTGGCCTCAGCTGTGGTGGCAGATACCTCAGAGATAACAGCTTACTCTGTCCTCCTCCTCTGTCCTCAGGGACAAACACACTCCGATACTGCTGGCCCCAGAAAACACTCCTCTTACTGCAGTTTATCCTGTAATAGATAAGAACTACTTATATTGTTAGATGAATCACATTAACTAGAATGCAGCCCAGTAATTGAAGCACAAGGATAATGCTTTTAAACAGGTGAACTGGCTGTGTAAAGGAATGCAGCTTCACAGCAGCACTGCTTTATAAATAGTCAGAGGTTGAGTGTGTTTGCAAATGAGCCCACACAGCAGAAATTGAGCGAATTAAATGTGCGTGTGTGCTGCTGTGAACTTGCACTTGTGCACCTGTGTGTGTATGTGTGTGTTCCTTCGCCCCGGCTCTGTTTGTGTAAGCTGAATGTTGTTGTTGCCTCTGAGACCTTCCAGCGCCTCCAGCTGTGGGCTTTAACCCAAACTGCTGTGGGCTGTGTGACCCACCACATCAAACACCAAACACACACACACACACACACACACACACACACACACACACACACACACACACACACACACACACACACACACACACACACACACACACACACACATGCGCACACACAAATAAACATGCATTTACAAACACACATCTTAAGCTCTAATTTATGCAATCACTGCTCTCCATTTACATACATTACCATAGATCACACAGGCTGAGGCTGCTTACAAGGTCACTGCTGAAACGCTGTCTCCTGTTTAAATGAGAGGATCACATGTATGATAGCTGTTACAGTCTGTCTGAATTTATTAAGGAGCTAACGCCGGAGATTTCTGACACTATGTAGCACTATCTCAGACTGCAGAAGAAGTGGACAGTCGCTGCCTTAACCCTCCTGTTATGTTCGTTTCTCTGGAACAGCAATAATGTTCCTGGGTCAATTTGACCCGGAGCATATTAAATTATCCAAAAGTGTCAGAACCCCAAAAAATCCAAATACAATTTTTTTTAATCTATTTTTTTTACTCCATTACTAACCATTTAAATCAAGATTTGGTCCATTGGTGTTCTTTAATTCTCACAGATCATGGTTCAATGAGGACAGCTCACTCGTTTTTATGAAGTGATGTTGATAAATTAACACGACACCTCTTCTGTCACATGCTGCCCAGCTTGGGAAGGCATATATTGCCTAAAATAGACTTTAAAAAGGGTCAATTTGACCTGCAACATAACAGAAGGGTTAAACTTGCATACTTTCTAATGTCCAGCAGGGGACAACTCCACTGTTGTATAAAACAAGAGGAGAAATTCCAGCTTCTTTGCAGTTTGCAATCTCAGTCTCTGATTAAGGGTCTTCTTACAAAGTATTATGTTAATTTTGTAAGTGATGGTCCCATTCAGAGTACAATAAATGTTATAGCAGGGCATGCTTTCTGGTGTGGCTACCTGTTAATCACAGGTTGCTACCAAGGCCACCATTAACACAGAACAGAGCCTAACCATGCTATCATCCTGTTATGGTAATTTTTTTGTTACACATCAACCCAGTGGTGATCTCAAAATGTTTACATTCAACTTATACAAAAAGTTTATGTTACATTCCTAAATGATGTCCATCCATCCATTATCTTGACCGCTTATCCCGTTAGGGGTCACAGGGGGCTGGAGCCTATCCCAGCTGACTTTGGGCAGAAGGCAGGGTACACCCTGGACAGGTCGCCAACCTATCACAGGGCTAACACAGAGAGACAGACAACCATTCACACACACACTCACACCTACGGGCAATTTAGAGTGATCAATCAACCTGGTAGGAAGCCAGAGTACCCGGAGAGAACCCATGCATGCACAGGGAGAACATGCAAACTCCACACAAAAAGGAACCTGCCCAGCCAGGGATTGGAACCAGGAACCTTCTAGCTGTGAGGCAACAGCGCTACCTGCACCACCAAGCAGCCCTCCTTAATGATGTGCCAAAGAAAAAGATTTTAGCTCTATAGTTGTTTGTGCTGATTTACATTTATTTGTTCTTTTATTTATTTTTATGGAGGACAGGGTGTCTCACCCTAAAGGAATTCTAATTTGTAAAACCACCCTTTCACTATTGCTATTTCCCTACCAACTAAATGAATAAACAAGTTGACACAAAATATTAATTTAAAATGATTTATTTATAAAGCTAAAAAGATAATGCTTCTTTGGTGGGGGATTAAAATCAGCCTCCTTGTCTTCCTGGGACAAATTAATATAAAACTGAAAATTGAAATTCACTGTCATGTTAAAACATTAGCTTTATTTGTTGTTATTCACATCAAATTGAACATTTCCGTTGAAGGTATTAGACAAGGTGAACAGGACTTCTGTGGGAATATTCATGTTGACATTTCAGTCCTCATTCAGCTCTCCTTCTTCTCAGAACACTGATGTTGACAGACCTTTGAACTTAAATGAGGCAAATGCCACAACTTTTTACAGAGATTCTCTCACCAGCTCTGCAGCAGTTAATAATAATAATACTTTATTTATATCGCACTTTTCAATACAAGTAACAAAGTGCTTTACAGTGGGAAATAAAAACAAGAAGAAGTGCAAAGAAAAATGAAGCGATTAAAAATCAAATGAAATAAAAGCTTAAAAACCCTAAAAACGTATAAAACAGACCCTTAAAATCAGAGCTAAAATGAAATAAAATCACACAATAAAAGCTTTCCTGTAAAAGTGTGTCTTGAGTAATGACATAAAACACGGGACTGACTCTGCAAGTCTGATCTCCTCTGGCAGGCTGTTCCAGAGTGTAGGAGCCCTGACTGAAAAAGCCCTGTCCCCTTTGGTTTTCAGTCGGGTCCTTGGAACAGCTAACAGAGCACTACCAGAGGATCTCAGACTGTGACTAGGTTTCTAGGGGGATAAAAGCTAAGAAATATATAGAGGGGCAAGTCCATGTAGTGCTTTAAAAGTCAATAAAATAATCTTAAAATCAATCCTAAAATCAACAGGCAAAGGCAGTTGCCTTGATTGCAGGACTGGGTGTTGCTCCTCTTGTCCCTTAGAGATGAATGGGGTCCAGCAGCTACTCAGGCTGCTCCCACATCCTTGCCCAGCAATTATCCTTATTTCGTGACTCTCAAGACCAGCATGAGTTGTAAATTAACAATGTTTGGAAATAGGAAAGTCATCAGAAACAAAACATTTTTGCCACAGTGTCAACAGGTTGAAGTGACATGTGTCGGATGTTTTCCCACAGATTGTTTTTACAAGATGTGAGTGATCAGCCATCCCTTGTGTTGAGAATTAACGGCAAAGAAAACTTCTACAATTACATTTGTGTTAGGATGATACACTCTGGCTTCAACTTCTACAGCCAAGCATCGTGATTCTTTAAAATTGTTTCTCCGGTTGCTCTGGTACAAAAATATTTTTTGTTACAAATAAAATACAATACACACAAATTGGATCTGGTTAGGCTTGTTCAAAAACCAAGGGATCACAACCACCTCTACAGTTTTGAAAAATGTTCTGCAAAGCAAAATGAGCAGTGCTCAAGCAAGGATTTTTAAAGCTGAATAAATGAAGAGCAAAGAGCCACCTTTCATTCCTGAGCTGTGGTGAATAATCTAGCTCACAAAAAAACCCCTATAATTCCCACCACTACTATCCCTAAGTGTTCCTTTTTACCTACTGCACCAGCTGAAATAGACATGTAAAAATGCATGGGCCTAATCACCACATAATTCCAGGTTGCAGCAGCAGGGATGTCTCTCTTAGTATATAAGAGCCCTTAATGCTAAACAATGGGCCCCTGTGTTTCCTCTGTGGAAGTAATGGCATGTTAGCAGGTGAAAAGAGGAGGGGGCTTGAGCCAGTGATGTCTCCCTCCCTTTCAGCTGGTTAATATGCATTTCATTAGGACGGCCTGCTGTTGGGGAACCGCGCTCTTTTGGCTCTTTTCTCTCTCTCTCTCAGTGTAACGTCCTCCATGATCGGGCGTAATCATTCTCCAAAGATGGCTGCAGGTCCAAGTCCAAGAAATGCATCTCTTCTCACACCCCTGTCTCTTCACTGAGATGGATGCAGATGAGCTTTTCCATACCTCTCTTTCTGCATGTGTGTGTGTGTCTGTGCATGGGTGTGTGTGTAGGAGGAGGTGTGCCTTAAGCAAGAAATGGATTGGTCTGTGTCTTTAGACAGAGCCTGGTGAGGCAGGCGGAGAGTATAATCTGATTTAAAGCATGTCAGGGATTGTGAATAATTTCCTCATTACCCCCACCCCTCTCGTCATTTTCAGACCATATTTAATTTAACAAGAAGAAGGAGAGAGATTGTGTGTGTGTGTGTGTGTGTGTGTGTGTGTGTGTGTGTGTGTGTGTGTGTGTGTGTGTGTGTGTGTGTGTGTGTGTGTGTGTGTGTGTGCATGTGTGTATTTGTGTATTTATGTATGTGTCTTTGTGTGTGTCACGTCTATGCCGAAGTCTCTCTCCAATCTTCCCACACGAGGAGGAAAGAATTACTCCTTGGATACTCTCTCTCTCTCTCTCTCTCTCTCTCTCTCTCTCTCTCTCTCTCTCTCTCTCTCTCTCTCTCTCTCTCTCTCTCTCTCTCTCCAACCCCCTGAGAGCTACAGCTGTCACAGTGTCACTTTTCCCATCCATAATTGAGGAGTGCGCACTGCACAAAGCCCATGAAACCATGTCAACCACTTCCAGTTGCTCCTGTTAAATAATCAGGCAGAACCAACAGTGCCAGGGGGGAATCTGCCTTTGCGGCTGCCTGTATCTCTGGATGGGAAATCAGTCCTCAACTCAACCCCTTCCTCTTCCTCTTTTCTCTCCTCCACACTCACCCACCTTCCCAAGTACACATGCACACACACAGACGGTAAATACAAACTTGCACTTGATCTGAAAAAGAGGGTGTTGGCTACAGTGTCCAGGTTGACCTCAACAAGACTCCACACCATCGGGGCAGCTGTTTGCTCAGAGACAGGCAGTAAAATCGAATGTTTTAAAAATGTGTATTGAACTACTTTTGTTGTGGGCGATTTTTTCTGTACATTTATTCTCAAAGCTGGAGCTGAAGAAAAAAACACAAATGCCTTAGTCCCTTTCACATTAAGCCGTGACATTTTCTTGGTAATTTCCAAACATTAAAGTTCTGATATTTTCAGGAACATGCTGTTCACACATGCTCCCCACAGCAGGATATTTACTCTGTTGGACAGACTTTACAAAGACTGTGTGGTTTAAGTGAAGCAGGGTTCACATTAGAACAGAATGGGGCCAATTTTTGGCCTAATTGCCCCATCTGGCTGTTAGCAAAGTCCTGATTTTTTTGATTATCTTGTCAGATTTTTCCTGTGGTGAGAGGTATGTTAGGAGTGATTTAATTCCACCATTAATGGTTACATATAAGCAGCTTGCAATGTTCATCTAGATAACCATCCTGCTGCTATGTCTGTGTACTCTGAAGTCACATTTGGTGGGGGTTTGACAGGGTACCACCGGTAGAAGAAGGAGTCCTTCATGATAGAGACTGTCTCAATATTAATATAGAGGTGTGGGGGAACACCCGTTAAAGCTCCCTGCAACCACTGTCAGTCCTACAGAAAAGAGCCATCAGAATAGTTGACAATGTTGATTTCCGTGAACACACAAATTCATTGTTCTTTAAATCCAATATATTGAAATTATTTGACCTTGTAGATCTTAAAACTGCACAAATTGTGTACAAAGCAAGGAAAAATCTTTATTCTTTGAAAGAGAGGGGAGTGATAACTTAAGAGGGAAGTTAAGATTAAAGATGATGAGTGTTCAGAGTTTTTGTATTTCAGTCTGTGGTGTAAAACTGTGGAACAGGCTCAATATGGAGCTACAGCAATGTCTGAACATAATTCAGTTCAAGAAGAAATATAAAGAAATTATTTTCATGAGGTACAAGGAGGAAGACTAGTGTTGAGAATCACGAGGGGTTTACTTTTGTTTGTCGGTGGAAATATGAAATAATATATGAAGATTTGACTTGTGGGATTGCACTCGTATAATGGCAGAAAATAGTGAATAGAGGGGTAGGATTAGATGTTTTAACTTCTTCCTACTCCCTTTCGCACATGTAAAGTAAATTGTTTCACTGCTTGTATGTTTCTATAACCCTTTCTTCTTTTCTACTTGTATGCTTTTTTTTGTTGTATTTTTACTTTTACATGTTCGAAATACAGTCATCAAATCAAATCAAATCAAATCAAATCAAATATCACTACATCATGCATGAGGATGTTTCCACAACTCAAACAGTAGAAAACAAAATTTCTGACAGCAGAGGTGAGCAGTAAAGAGTGCAAAGCAGAGCTCAAAATATAAAAAGCCACGTCATCATTCTGCCCACTCACTCCCAGCAAATTGTCCTGACTTTTACCTGCTGCATTCTCACATCGGCTTGACATGACTTGTTGCAGAAATTTTATGGAGGTTGACAGGAGAAAGTATATATCATTTTGCATTCATGCAGTCCATCGCGTGAACTTTAAGTTAAGTTGCCTTTTTGTTATTTGATAAGAAATCTGTGACAGTTAGCTTTAAAACAATTTCCCATTTGATTGGTGATCCACAAAGAATAAGGAGCAGATTTTTTTTCCTCCTTTGTTTTATCCCTCCTTGTCTTCCACCCCCTGCCTGCACCTCTCTTTACGTCTCTGTTCATATTTCCTTCCCCTCCCCTCTCTCTTCACCCCTCCTCTCTATTCTCCTGATGGCAGGTTCCTGTTGGCATCTCGCCGTGTCAGGAATCAAAGCAGGCGGAAAGCTCCCAGGAAGGCGTACTTCATGCTGTGTAACAGGCACTAAGCTCCCACCCTCACCCCAGCCACCTGCCCCTGCCTGGGTCTCCATATAATTAGGCATCCCCACCTTCACTGATTCACACAGCCCCATTAGAATAACCCACCTACCCTGATGGTTGTTACATAGACTACACTCTCACAGCGAAGTCGCATATTTCAATTCCCGAGGAGAATGAAAGGAAAAAGGCGTTTAAGATGTGAACCTTCAACCACTTCAAAACGACTGCAAGCATTTAGGAAATACGCGAGCTGCCAGGAGAGAAACTGAAATGTACAGCAGACGTACATAAATCACCCTGTGAGTGTGTATCTGCACTGTATGATCAAAAGAGCTGTGCAGAAATGTACACCCTCTGCATAAAGGTGGAGTATAGTGAGGCTCAGTAATGAAAGATCTGTAATTACTGTGTAGTGAGCAGTAATGGTAACCTCCTACTCGGCAGGCTTTTGACAGCCATAAAGCCCTCCCAGGGGAGCACAGATTTCTTTATATAACATGGCTCTCTTATCCAAGTACTATAGGAGACATACTGTACTGTACTGTACTGGACTAGTGAATTATCAGTGAATATAAAGTGGAGGAACACTGAAGAGGACAAGTGTACAGAAATACGGCTCTTTATTTTTGTTATAAATCCTGTAAGTCATCAGACATTTGGTGTCAGAGATACAGTTCAACAAATGTTTGGCACCACTTTCTGAATGCTGGAAGGTTTCAGCTTACCTTAACTGGTTTCATCAAGAGTCAACACATTAGTTTGTAAATCTGCTAATCTGCTTGCTGGGTTGTCAAAAAACCCTTTTGTCGGCACACATGCATGACAAAAATATCATCTGATAGATATAATGGTAGTTAAATAAAAGAGTGCATGTTAACATGAAGCTAAAATGAGTCCTCAGCTGTCTGATCTTGTCATATAAAGTCAGTAGAACAAACGTATCTCCTTATCTTTGAAAGGTACCAATATAATTTAACTGTGATGAATAGAGTGACATATCATTCTTAAATGAACTGTCTTAAAACGTATCATATTTGCATACTTAGCTTTGTAACCATCTAATGTTAATAAAAGTAGAAGTGGCAGACACAAATTAAGGATTGAATTTTGTCTTGTGCATTTTGAACCCTGCTGTCTGGGCTCTCATCTGCAATAATGCATACATCTCAGGCTCCAGTGTTTATTCACCCAGTGACATTGCTGTGATCTACAAACATACTAACAACACTGTCTATGCCAAAGGTTAAATCAAGCGCATTACTGTTAGTGTGCGATGAATCCCTTTATGATGCATTCTTGTATGTAACCTGAATGATGATGTCGGGCCACAGTGGCTCTCTGCTGAGCTCCTGCTTTGTTGTTATTTGCAGAGACACATGTAGGGAGAGGAAAAGGTCAACGGCTTCTCTCATAGAGGGAAATGAGAGAACCTCTGGATCACGACATGTGTGTATCTATTAGCCAGTGTGAGCAGTTGTGACAACAGCGACCTGTGTAAGGTCGTTTCACATGATAGTCCGGGGGACGGCTTGATTGAGGGGTCAAATAGCAACATTGTTGCACATACATATTTGGTTTGCGTACTAAATTGTACTTAACCCTCCTGTTATGTTCTATTCTTAGGGACAGCAATAATGTTCCTGGGTCAACTGGACCTGGGGTATATCTAATGATCCAAAAGTATCAGAACTAAAAAAAATCCCAATAAATATTTTTGAATCTCATAACTGTTGTTATGTTATTTATGCTAATTAAGCCAAGCAGATCAAGTTTCATAGAGAAAAAATATTTTTAGTTAGTAGTTTAATTTTTTTAACTTTCGAATGGGTCAATTTGACCCGCAACATAGCAGTAGGGTTAAATAGCGCTTTTCTAGTCTTTCTGACCACTCAAAGGGCTTAACACTCGTCACATTCACCCATTCACACAACATTCCCACACTGATGGTAGAGGCTGCTATAGTAAGGGACCATCAGTATTAGCTGTTGATACACACACTGCTGACCATGTCACTAGGAGCCATTTGGGGTACAGTGTCTTACCCGAGGATACTCCTGCATGTGACTGCAGGAGCTGGGATCGAACTGCCAACCTTCGGATTGAGAGATGACTGAATTTACCACTTAGCCACAGCCGCTCCAAACCATACCATCTGGACATTGTCACACCGTTAAAATGACCTCTTGTTTGTGGCCATATTATCCCAAACAAACACTGATGAAGAAGACGAAGCCAAAGAACAAAACGGCTCATCTATTGGCCAGAACAGAAAATAGAAATCCATCACCTTTTGCCGGCTTTCTTACCACATAAACAATAGAGCAACACCAAATTTATACAGTCTTGGGATTTCTGCTTTTGCTTAGGTGTGTGGTATTACAAGCAAGGTATTGATATGGATTTGAAAATGTGAATTACATTACATTTTTTCAAGTGGACCAGAATTCGCTTCTGTAGTTTGCACAAGAGTTCAAATGGGCTTTCGCCCCAAAATGTACTGGAATTTCCGAGGAAAGGGACCAGCGTTGGTTCAAAGTGGACCAAACAGCTCTGGTGTGAGTAAGACCTGAATGTGGAGACATGATTGTGAGGACCTGAAGGAATCAACTGAGACTGTATTAAATGTGACGTCTGCTGAAGGAGAAGAACAGACCATGGTGTTGTGTTTGTGTTTTCCTGCCACTCAGAGTCTGAATCGGATGAAAGCATTCAGCTTGAAGGTTTGTGCTGTGTGTGTAACCAGAGTTATTCATAGCTGTGATTGCCCCTGAGCTCAGATTTGTCTGAGAGGAGGGCTTAAAAACTGTATAAGGTGGTGCGGATGTAGGAGGCATGGTTACATATTTCTTTTAAATGTTAGTTTGAGAAAGAATTATAGAATACAATGATGTAAGTTATTCCTTCCAGGATTCTGAAAATATACAATTCTCAGTTTTAGAAGTGACGAGAATTAAATATTAAACAGAATAGATCAATACATCTGAAAATGTGATCCAATACAAAGAAGATAATGAAAAATAATAATGATTTTAATGATTTATTACATTTATTAGTCTATATGTATCATACATATTTATATCTGCATCTGTATGAAGCATCCATCTGAAACAGCAATAATCTCTGAGTCAGTCTCCTCGTTGCTGATGCAGACTTTGGAATTTTTGTTTTTCCAAGACTGGAAAGCATCTACTTCTCTGAGAGAAGTAGATGCCTCACTGGGAACTGATCGGAGCCTTGTGCAATCTGTCTGTCCACGATAGTATCTAGTCTATACTGTGTTATGCTGTATGTATATCCACTGACTGGTTGGAAAAATAAATTCAATTATTTTGTATTTCAAAATGGTTCATATAAAACACAAGTCAAACAAATCCATATAAACAATGTAAACCATTTAAATTGATTCTTTGAAGTGTCTTGATTTGGAAATCAAATGAATTAAATGAAATATACTTCATGCACTTGACTTTCACATTTATTATTCAAATAAATGCTGCACTGCTACATCAGTGTGGCCTGAAACCATGACTGTGGGGTAGGACGCAGCTTCAGAGTGTTTATTCTGTGAAATACAGGGTTCAATTTATTTTTCTTTTTAAAGATAACACTGTTTCACATTAAGAAATATGTAGGAGTGCATGTTTAAATGTCCAGTCAATGTTAATATGGTGTACAGTTATTCTGAGATAAATTTGACTCTCTGACATCCAGTGATCCCTGGTTAATTCATCAGCACTTGCACTTTTCAGGAGTTCAAATTTGGTTGCTTTCTCCGTTTCATGACTGGTCACAACATGCCAACCTGAGAATGTCCATTTGAAACGAATCTTCCACAATGTTGACTTGTCTGCTGTTATTTGCCATCTATAAAGCAAGCACTGTAATTAACAGTCTGATTAGCTGCACCTGTATGCTTAGCGCGTAGGTGGTAACTCAAACTCAAGGTATTTAGGTTGAATTTGAAATTCTGTGTGAAACAAAGCGGATTTTACTTTTGCCTGTCACCTGAGCTGTTTAGGTCATTTTTAAAGTGAATATTCAAATATTCATATTCACATCATGGTAGCATATCACCATAATCACCATGTTGTCTCATCACTATCATCGCTCTCTCTCTCTCTCTCTCTCTCTCTCTCTCTCTCTCTCTCTCTCTCCCTCTCTCTCTCTATCCCTCTTTCCAACCCCAACTTGGTTGAAGCAGATGGCTGTCTAACATGAGTCTGATTATGCTTGAGGTTTCTGCCTGTTAAAGGGATGTTTTTCCTTGCCGCTGTAACTTGCTAAATCCTCCTGTTTGTAAGATGGGGCTGGATCTCATCCTGTCTTGGTGTTGGGTCTCTGTTAATAATATAACATAGAGTACGGTCTAGACCTGTTTGGAAAAGAGTCTTGAGAAAACATTTGTGGTGATTTGGCGCTATAAAAATAAAGATTGATTGACTAATTGATTGACTGATTGACTGGTTGATTGATTGATTGATTGATTGATTGATTGATTGATTGATTGATTGATTGATTGATTGATTGATATTTGAAATGCTGACCCAACCAAACTTTTATTCAGCAACCGGCACTAGGTGGAGTTCTAGCCGCAGCCTTGCTGCCTGGAAAGTAATCATACCATGTTCAATCGTCTGTCAAATCAACCATGCTCCTGAGTAACCATATTTATGCCTTTAACTTTGCCTTTCTAGAATTAAAACTGATGGGTCATAAAAAAAAAGAGAAATCGTCTCTAGCTATTGGAGAGGAGGATTGGCTAAATGAGTGTTCTATACAGTCCCCCTCCACCAGCTCAGTCCTTTGAAAGGGATTTTTGTTGGCGTAATCTAATGAAATATTTTATAAACCCTAAAAATAAAATGTGTAAAACAGCTAAGGTTGGAAGGGGTCTTTGTTGGAGGAAGTGTGGAGGACAGCTGGCAGACCATTTTCACATTTTTTGGAATTGCCCAAAAAGTCAGTCGTTTTGGCGAGCAGGAACACAGGCATTACAAAACATTTTTGGTGCTGAGATTGATTGCTCATTCTCTTCAATTTATATGGGTTAACATTGCAGCCCACCTCTCAGTGCAGGATAAATACTTGTTAAATTTGTATTTGCAGCCAGCAAAAAAAGCTGTGACACGAAAATGGTTGCAACCCAATCCTCCAGCAGAGACTGACTGGATAGATATCGTGTCTGATGTTTAAAAATATGGAAAGAATGACTTTCTCACTCAATCTAATGGGCAGAAGAGAGATTGCAATAGTGGGAAAAATGGATTGATTAGGTGATAAACGAGCCACTACGGTACGAACTGGCTGTATTATTACCTTTAGGGCATATAGATTACCAACTGTGTTCGTTCTTACTGTGATGTGTTGTCTATTTTATAGAAAATAAGCCTCCCTGTGTCATTTATACAAACTAAAAAATGAGCTGTTGAGACCAAAACTGCTTTTAGTACCAGACTGTAAACATGTTTAACTATGCTGTCAAAACAGGCAGTTTACATGGTTTCTTATGGGAATTCTTTGGCTTTTGGCACCAGCCTCAAGTAGACACTGAGAAACTACAACAATTTCTCTTTTGGATTGGCCTCATTCTACTTGCACAACATTTGTTTGTACTGCTTGAGAAGTCCAGCTACACAGGTGTGACAGGAAAGGGGAAAATGTAAAATAGGAAATGACAAATGCAGAATATAACCAAACAAAAACACTACATGACAATTTGAGTTGATCGCAGTCATACCTGAGACGGACAAAGGTGACGTAGTTCAACTACTATCCCTTTCTAAAGGTATCTTAAAACAGCCTCTAACGTACTGTCTGAGACACCAAAGGTGAGATCTGACAAATTTTGGAATTCAGCAAAGCATGGTGACCATCCCAGGGTGTTTCACCAAAAAGTAATACTCTTTAAAAACTTGCAGTGGTATGAGAACACAATGAATAGAAGTGTCAAATAAGTATATGTGTCACTCACCAGGAGAGTACCTGTCTTGCTGTTTGATTAAAAAGGGTTATTTTTTTAATGCAAGTACATTACTTGTTGGTGACTGGGGTTTATTTCAGGAGACAACACCACAGTCTGGGTCTTCTGGGAAGTATACTCTCCTGAAGGAGCTCATTTCCTCCAACCTGTTTGCCCAGCTACCCAATTAAAAACAACCCCCTAAATGAATTTGTCAAAAGGTCAAGCTCAGGTTTTCCAGTCACTGCACATGTATACACCTCTACAAAGTCAAGGCCTCACACAAGCACCCATGAACAGACTGTATACTGTGAGATAATCACCCTGTCACTTTAAAGAGCTGTAGACAGAGATTCCTCTGCAGAGCACTGCAGGGTCTTGGACTTGAGGCACAGGGTTATTTCTTCACACATTTCAAAAGAGAGAAATAGACACAGCCAAAAAAAAAAAAAATCATGATTCATGACACAGCTTGATATTTATTACAACTTGCAACTGTGACAAAACCCTGGCACTACGATTGTTAACTTTTCATGGAAAAAAGTTTCAAATTAACTCCACCAATATTGATTTATATTGCACCTTTTGTGCAAATGTATAGCCAATGGGGCTGCGTCCAATAACCCAAGGTGCCTGCATGAGTCTCACTCATTCAAGCCACAAATAGACCTACTTAATATTATATATACAGTGGGGAAAATAAATATTTGATACACCGCAGATTTAGCAAGTTTTCCACTTACAAAGAATGGAGAGGTCTGTAATTTTTATCAAAACATCATGCTTTGGGGGGGCTTTCCTGCAAAGGGGACAGGGCAACTGCACCGTATTGAGGGGAGAATGGATGGGGCCATGTATTGTGAGATTTTAGGCAACAACCTCCTTACCTCAGTAAGAACATTGAAGTTGGGTCGTAGCTGAGTCTTCCAGCATGACAATGACCCGAAACACACAGCCAGGGCAACTAAGAAGTGGCTTCGTAAGAAGCATTTCAAGGTCCTGGAGTGGCCTAGCCAGTCCCCAGACCTGAATTCAATTGAAAATTTTTGGAGGGAGCTGAAACTCTGTGTTTCCCGGCGTCAGCCTCAAAACCTGAAAGATCTGGAGAAGATATGTATGGAGGAGTGGGCCAAAATTCCTGCTGCAGTGTGTGCAAACCTGGTGAAGAACTACAGGAAACGTCTGACCTCTGTAATTGCAAACAAATTACTGTATACTAAGTATTAAGTTCTACTTTTGTAGTGTATCAAATACTTATTTCATGCAATAAAATGCAAATTCATTATTTAAAAATCATACAATGTGATTTTCTGGATTTTTTTAGATTCTGTCTCTCACAGTTAAAGTGTACCTACGGTAAAAATTGCAGACCTCTCCATTCTTTGTAAGTGGGAAAACTTGCTAAATTTGCGGTCTATCAAATACTTATTTTCCCCAATGTAAGTGTTTACTCTGTACTTGAATATTCATCACAGTGGAACTAAACAAGGTTATTAACAAAATAAAGGAAATAAAGCATGATGCCCCACAATTGTTTAGTGATTGTTAAGATGTTAAAATAGTATACCTCAGATGATCAAAAAAGGCTTTTGGTCTCAATGTAAAAGTGAAATTAAGCAGGTTTCAAAACCATTAAGCTGACACTTCAGGTGTCTAACATCCATTTACAGTATATTGAAGATTATTGGTGTAGTCTTGGACCTGTTCTGTAAAATGAGGCGTAATGTGACGTCATGCGATTAAGGGAAACAGATTGCGTATTTCGTCACATGCTGCGCAGAGGAAGACAAATATATGCACAAAGCAGGAACAAATGTTCTCTATCATTGGTTTCAGGGGAGGCCTCTCTACATGTTGCCTCACAGTGGAGCCTCTTGTGTGTGCCATGTGTTAGATAAGATGTGACATGCTGGAGGATTGAGGGGCTGTCGTGGTGATTCCTCCTGCATCGTCTCTATGTGTGCGTTTGTGTGGATGCTGATCACTGTGTGCATCAACACACTGCTGAACTCATATGCGAGTGTATTTAGAGGTCAAGCTGTATATCATGAGCAGTGGCTGCAGAGGCCTTGCACAACATGATGATAATCTGACTGCAGTGTTTATTCAGACCATGGGGATAATATCTGAACCTCACACAATGACAGCCAATGCTTACTCTCTCTCTGTGCATGTCCTCAGGTAAACATTTCTCACCATAACAAGGCACTTTATGGGATTATTTTGCCCCACACAGGGATGCCTCCTAGCTGTGATGTGTGTCAGGATCGTTGTAATGACTTCCTTGTGTTTTCAACAGCCCACCAGTCAGTGTGTCCTTGAGTCTGTCAGCTGCTTAGCTGCATAGATAACATAAGGAGTGTGATCCTGTGTATGCGTGTGTGTGTGGGGGGGAGATGCGTTTGCAAGCAGGAGAGCCATATATATGGAGTGTGTATGCACTCATTAGTACACATGTTTGTCTTTTTATGCTTCTGTTTGTGTGTGTTCACTTTTGTGCAGCAGAGGTGAACAGTAATGTGGAACAAACACGTTGCTACTGTAAGAGATGTTATGAAGCATTTTTCCCTCTTTTTTTGTGACTGACTTTAAATTTATTTTGACACAAAAGTAGGTGCACATGATCAAGTATTGTATGTCAATAACAAAAAATAATGTCATACCATTAAAGCTATTACATTACAGAAAGCTGAAGAACAAATCGTGTCCTAGATATAAACACTTTCCACCTTACTGTGGTTATATGCGGAAATGCACCATACAAGTCGGGAAATAATGACATAAGAGCGTTCCAAATAAATAATGAATTAAACCATCAATAAATAGGGTTTTCTCCGTCCTGATATGGACTAGTGTGAATAATTTTTGGGGCTTTTTTAGTATTGTAGGCTTATAATGTTTACAGTATATGTATCACTTTGTTTTGTTGCTGTACTAATTGAGGGTTTTTAGGTATCTGTAGTTAATTTTAGTATTTAAAAAAAAAAAAAAATACATCCATTTAATCAATATCTGTACTATCCTATATTTTTAAACCTCCTGATATGTTCGTTCCTCAGGAGTGAGTTAATTTGACCCGGGCATGTTTAATTATCAAAAAGTGTCAGAACCAAAAAATCCCAAAAACATTTTTATATCTCATTATTAACTCCATTACTAACCATTTCAATCAGTATTTAGTGCAATGGCCTTCTTTACCTCTCTCAGATCATGGTTCAAAGAGGATAACTCACTCATTTTCATTAAAAAAAATCATGTTAAAACTTTTTAAATTTACATTGGAAAGACCTACATATAAATACAATAGTTTTGCATGACATAGATTTTTGTTTATTATATTTAACATTTTGAATTTTTTTCTTTTTATGAAGTGAAGCCCAGATAGTTATGCTGTATTTAGCTAGTTTGGAAGGCATATGTCGCCTAAATGGGCAGCGACCTCTGAATACCGCTAGCCTTTAATCAGCCTATAGAGTGGTAGAAGTTGCTCTACCCACAATCCCATAGAAACAATTATTATTTGACACTTCTGACCCCTTTTAGCCTCCACTTTAACTGCTGGGTTAAATTGACCCAAACAGTATATATGCAATATAAACATTCAGGGTGGGTTGCAAATACGTGAAATTAACCTTTTTCATTTTATGTGTTGATAACACTAATTAAGCCCAGGAAAAAATAGTTTCATACCGAAAAATTACCTTTAAAACATTTTTTTCAGAGTTTTGAACATCAAAGTGGGTCAATTTGACCCGCAACATAACAGGAGGGTTAAAACAGGGTCACATTAGCTTGAAACAGCTATCATATGATGACAGTACTTCTGGAAAATGATGGTCAACTTTCCAAGTATAGTGATGTAGCCAGCTGTTAACAATGAATGAGTGTTAGGTGAGACTTTCCTTCTTGTATGCTGCATTGTTTACTGTCCAATCAGCTACTTGAGAAGGGATAATGTGTCCAGATCAAAAGCTTAGTTTCAGATATGTCTGGAAAACAAGCACCCTCATTTCTTGGGTCATCATGTCCTCTAGAGGAGCCCCCGTTGATCTTTTTCTGGTGAGTCTCAGTTTCACTGTAAAAAGTCACACAGACTTAATTCTGTTTTACTTGAACCAAAAAACCAACCAATGATTCTCGTGATTTACTTGCAATAACAGGTCTCAAGTTTGATAAAATAAGAGAATCACAACACAGCTCTGATGCATTATTTGTAAAACGTTAAGATTTTTTAGGTCTGTCCTCATGGGGGGAGGAAAATAACTCTAACTTTAACTTAGCTTGTTATTTTTAAATGTGGAATTATCTGAACTTGATAAATAAATAAATGTCCGATTTTAGAAGATGGGAGCCAAGATGTCATTATGGCTGATAGCCCTCTACTCACTTTTTCCCCAATTCATATAAAATGATTTTTTGCAAAAATAGATAACACGGTTTTTATACATTTTCTATATTTTTTATATAGATTCCTAATAAAGTAACATTTTCAAGATATCTCTGATTAGTGAAATCATTTTGACTTAGTCAGAGCAACCCAATGTTTTTTGAAACATTTTTTTAATTTTTTCAAAAGTGAGTTAACTGTTTTTGCAAATGAACTCTTCTATTGTTTTTCCTGCATATACCAAGGTCTGCTGATATGTGATTGGTCAATACTCGGACGACAAACAGACTACAAACAGAAACCAGAACACTTCTGATAGCCCAGATCCCTGAGACCCCTAAATAGAGAGGGGTCTGCAGCCAATCCCAGCTGTCATCAGGTGAGAGGCAGGGTATACCCTGGACAGGTTGCCAGCCTATCACAGACTGACATACAGACAGAACAGCGAAACACATAACAGTGCTGTTAGATCGGAGTGTATTTGGAGAAGCAAATGGTCAATTAGTCTAAAACATGTGATTTAAACTTCAGTTAGTTTTACACACTAATTAACACACTAACTAAATTGCATTAATATTCCTACTTCTGCAATAGTCTTTTCCACACAAGGACCTGTACATGGACTTGAGTGGAAAATATTTTTACTTTTACAACCTCTGGTGTGCAGACATTGGAGAAACCTCGTCCTCCTCCACTGTGCAGCCAGACCCAGTCTCTGCTCTCCCGACATTTTGTGCGTCTCTGGTGAGTAATCAGGTAATTGATCATAGAGACAGGTAATTATTCCTGTGCCAAGCTCACTGGCAAATGAAAAGTCCGGCAAAAAGCATCCGTCTCATCCAACACAGCCTGGAGTTAGAGGACAAGGGAGGAGTAAAAAAATTAAGCTCCGGGAGGATAGATAGCCAAAAGAAAAGACCCTAAATCAGTTTTAGTCTTGGAGTATTAAAGAGGGTTTTGTTCCAGATGTTCTTAACCACAACGTCAGAAAAATGAGGAGATTAAAAAAAAAAGGGAGTCTGAAGGGATTCCTGTTCAGTAAAAATACATTTCTCTCTCACACAAGTTTCCCTATTCACTCTTTTAGATGTTTGAATACGAGCCTGAAATCGTGGGGGCAGTAATCCAGTGATTAGAACATTTCAGTGGTCATGTAGTGTGGTTTACTTGGGCCTGTACTCTGTGGGATGTAAAAGGTGAGCTGCTGTTGGTGTTACAAAGTGCTTACAGGCAGAATTTTACCTTCCCCTGCGTACATCTGTGATCTAGATTGCTTGCTTCATTGGTGTCATTTAGGTTTGTTCTGGAGCAGTGAGTAAACCAATCTTCTTACATACACCCCTGTCTGCAGTTTGCCTTGATTTATGAAGAGGGAATAACCCCGTCGAACTTGAGGCTCATTTGTCATCTGTCATTAAGATGTACTGGTAAGGTGTTTTCCTGTTACAAACATCCCCCCTCGGCACTCTTAGTTGTTCTGCTTCTGGGGCTGGGCTGAGGAGAGACGTGAAGGAAAACAGAAGCAGAGGAGCCTTTGCTTTCAACTTGTGTGAAGCTCACAAAGGAGGGAGGGTTGTTGTGTTGTACAACTTGTCTGCTGTTATTCACCATATTTGCACTGACATCACACTCTGGAAAAGAAGCTCACATGCTGTTATAATGTTATACCACATGCTGCTGGCTCTAAGTGGTCAATTAAAGAATTCTGAGGTATGCTATTTCTGCATTGGAGAACGATGCAATTAAGAAAACACTGCTGCTAAAGAGGGAACACACAGACCTCACATTCCCACCAAGACACAACCCCACAGGCAAAACTTCATGCAACATGATTGTAACAGTTAACAGTTGTAATCAATTCGTGGACAAAAATCAGGTTTCCTGACATTTATATGGACCTGATTTATAAGCTGTGTGAGTACTCAAAGCAAGGTCTGCAGGAAATGATTGTGCTGTTTTGAAAATTGCTGTATTGGTTTTACCATCTGCTACTCAGAAGTTACAGTGCTATGTGCTAAGAGCTTTATGCCACTCAGCAGACGTGACCACAGTGACTCCACCAAACGGCAACCTCTGGTCCAAAAATATGAGTCCAATGCGAAAGTGCTAAAAACTGCAGTTCATCAAGGATCCGCTTGAGGCTGGCTCCGGAAGTACCAGAAACCACATACACACCAATTCAAAAAAGCTGATCTTTACAGCATAAATAAACATGTTTACAGCCTGGTACAAAAAACGATTGTTGTCTGGATAGCTCATTTCTTGATCGGCACACACTGTAGGGGGGATGAATTTTTTCTAACGCAGCAATTTCCAAGATATTGAGATTACGAGTCTTCCAAAGAGAGGCACAGCTGACTTGATTCACAAGCGGGAACACTGTAGCTGTTGGCTAGGAGGCTCAAAGCCCGCCTCTTTACGTCACAATCGCTCGACAGCAGCAATATGGCTCCTGCTGACGATTGGCCTCAAAACAGCGCTTCAGAAACAGATGGGTGACGTCGAAGATACTACGTCCACATTTTATACAGTCTGTGGACTCCACCTACAGTGACATTATGTGCTTATCTACTATAGCCTATATTATAGTGATGTGAAATTCAAATGGGGAGTTTGAGCACGGTCTGGTTAGGTCTGTGTGAAAATGGCTGAACGAGAAACCTCACTTGTGTACCAGAACTGTCATTCAAACAAATGGGCTGATGAATTCAAAAGGATGAAGAAACTGATGTTATCCCTGTAGCCCAGAAGTTCAGAGTAAGGCCACTGGTGTGCATGCTAACATAAGCTGTTTCCTGATGCTGCTCTATCGGTGATCCGATATGTGTTAACTTTATTAACTGGAGTTAACCTATTCATCGTCTTTCAAGTTACTTACCAATCAGGATCACTGAATTGACTCCAATATGTTAGTTTCTCAATGTTTCATCATTTACAACATGGAACCAATCATTGATTGCCAACAACAGCTTTGGTGACTTAGCAGTTGGTACAGTATGAGTCACATATGTTATTTTCCCTTAGAATAAACAGCTCTGATGTCATCCCAGAGGAAGGAAGGATAAAGTTAGCATTCCACCTAGCTAACTTTACAGTTTGAAATGTTACTCAAAATCTGAGTGAAGGCTCAAATTCCCAGCTAACAGTAAGTTAAGTCAGCTATGAGCTTGCTAAAAGTTATGCTAACTAGCTAATGGTAATGTTACCAGGAACTAGTTTAGTGCTAATGTTAGCTGAAGTGACTTGGATGCATTTACTTAAGGGCTCTCATGTTTTGAACTCAGATCATAAATGCTATTTTGTAATCACAAATTGCACTTTACTTGAAAATAAGTTGCACTTTTAAATTATTGTTTGCTTCTACATACTGCCTGTATATATGCTCCATGTTGTTGAGTTGTCCTATTTATTTTGACGTGTGCTGCTGGCCTCTTGGCCAGGTCACCCTTGTAAATGAGGTCTTGGGACTCATCTGGTTAAATAAAGGTTAAATATAATAAAAAATAAAACAGGGAGATTTTGGCAGCAGATTGTATCTTCTCATATAGGCTGTATTTTGTTCCTTTACCATAACAATTTTGACTGCCCTCTCTCTCACTCTCTCCCTAGCTCTCTTTATTTTTGTGAAAAAGTAGTAATTCTGTTCAGTAATAAGTCTACGAAATCATTCGAGGGGATGTCTTACTGTACACATTTGATACGGGGCTCCCGCGTCTTCAAATCTGTCGGTCAGTCTGCAATTGCGCATGTGCATCCTTTTCTTTGGAATATTGCGTTGTTTTACCTGCATACAATAATGCTATTTTTTTATTTGCTGTTGGGTAGCTATATTTCTTTGGGTTTTTCTATTAGCTGGTGCGTGGCAAGCTGCCTGTGAAACATAGACTGTAAAAAATATGGACGTCCAATCGCTTGGCTGGAAGTGAGGCTTCCAAAAAAGCTTCTCCCCCTGGTAGCTGGCTGCAGTATAGATAAAAAAAATCTGTCTCCCCCATTCATTTGAATGGGGCTGCTGTCAAACTTTAAAAAATAAATACACTTTGTACGAATGTTTCTCACATCCTGGTGTGCTGTGGTGATATGTAGCTATTATTTGACTGTTTTGTGTTCAAGGCCCCTTTTTTTTCTGAAAAGTTTCTTTTCCTTAGTTATTAGAGGTTAAAAAACTGGGTTTTACTTCCGGATTCACTTTGATAGACAGCTGCTGTAGGGCGGAGCTTGCTACCATAGCAACACAGACATTCTCTAATGCGCAAACTCTGGCTGCAAAATGGCTGTGCATTCAAACAGAGTTTTTAGGCAGGAAAAGGCGGAGCAACACTGTCCATTATTTTTACAGTCTATGTTCTGAACTCTACGGGAAACCCACTTGATTGCTACCTGTCCCACACTTTAAAGAAAAGTTGCGCAACTTGGTGGGCGTTGTCCTAGTTAGTATTCTACGTGAGAAATACAAGGTGTGGCGTGTGAGCGTGTGAACAGGTTGAAATGCGTTTGTCTGAGACTTGAGAGCCCCTGGGTTATGAAGCTCAAGGGTTGGTATCACCTTCAGCTTTACATTCCAGATTTCCACTCAGTTGCTGATCAATCAGTTATTGACAGATTACCTACGTTTTTATGACTTGAAGCCTTGAATATAACAATTAAACTTTAAACAGCATTTCCCATCATGCATGATGGGAAATAACTACTTAGAGAATATTGTGAACTACTCTTACATCTGAGGATCTTGTTCCCCTTGCAGCAATCACTCATTGTCATTTTTTATCATTTTCAAGAGCATGCAATGTCTTTTTCTGTCTCCCTCCATCCTTCCCCTCCTCTTCCTCACGCACCCCTCCACCACGCGCAGAAGTGGTTGCGCTCTTGTGGACTCAAACTCCCACTGGAGTCACACTTATTTGGCTCCAGGATAAAGCTAGATGTGCGCTGAATTGAAATGCTAAGTCTAGCATGAAACTCGGGGGCCATGGGAGACTAATCAGTCGCTGAAAGAAAAATAAATATATAAAGTCACGCTGCATATCTAATTTAGCCTGGATGTATGCTCCTGACTGCTGCTTAAGCTTTAGTTGTAAAACACAGGAAGAGCATGAGCCCCCCCCCCCCCTTCCCTTTGTTTCAGACAAGGGCAATGAAGGGAGGGATACTGAGGGACATTAGCTACAGAGAGGTGAGGAGGGTGAGAGGAGGGGTGAGGCTGGATGGGTAGGTGAGGTTGAAAGAGGAACAGTTGCAGATTTGTCATTAAATATGTATTTATCTGAGCAGAAATCCCTCTAAACACACTCCCTGAACTGACATCCAGTTGGTATCCTCCAAGCTGTGAAGGGGGAGGAAAGGGAGAGACAGACACACAAAGGAAGGAGACACACAGACAGAAAAAGAAAGAGACATGAGAACATGTTTGACAGGAATAAAAAACAAAGACAGGAGAGGCTGTCTTCTAGCTTTAATCTAATGACAAGTGTTTCATATTCATAAAGCAAACAAAAACAGAAATCCTGAAATATGAATGGAAGCATTGTTAACCAAATCCAGCCTCAGATCTGCCTGATTGTTCTTAGCAGTGGAAACAAAAGTGAAGCTCCTGTTCCTGGAGTGAAATAACTGGAGCATGTGTGACAGCTAAGATTACACACAGCTACACCGCTAACACTCATTAATATCCAAGTCTAATTATAGCATTCATGATTGAGCTTGTGGGCTCAACAGTCTTTTTCCAGAGAGTCTCTCAGTGTGTGTTCATCTACCTGTTCACACATAACTCAGAGGTGCTACTATGACTTGTAACAGAGGAGGTGCACAACTTTACCTTCTAAAGGTGTACAGGCATTTCTAAACATACCTAACAGACTGTAACTTTTAGGTTAATCCCTCACACTCAAACAGCTTACACCTCCTGCCACATTTCTCATGTGCATTTCAACAATTTTGGAGTCATAAAACACAGGAGTAAGTCCAAAGGCAAAGAAATAGTGCATATCTTCATTAACTGTAGCTTCAGAAAATCTACAAAACAAGTTGTCTTATGAGAAAAATCAAACTCTATTTTCACCGTCATTCAAAACAACTTGCTGAACGTAAGTCTAAAGATCGCTATTTAATTGATTTTGATTATAGAAGCTGGATTACCCAAAAAGTGTACCAGACAGTAGATCCTAAATCCAGCGCTAGCCTGTAGCCCTAGTTATAGTTATCTTATCGACTCTTATCTTATCTTAGTTCAAGCTAACAACATCCTAACAAGCTCTTGATATCAATGTGTTTATGAATAGGAAGTATGGTATGATGTTAAAAATGTTTAGGGTCATAATTTGGCATTTTGCATGCTTACATTTGCCAGTTTGGTTTAACATAACTGAGTTTAAAGTGCAAATAAACGTGATGGGATTATCATTATCATTTACAGGTATTTGGCAAGTGGCAACCTCCAATCTAAAAATAAGAGTCCAATGCGGAAGTGCTAAAAACTGCAGTTCTTCGAGGATCCACTTGAGGCTGGCTTAGGAAGTACCAGAAACCACATACACACCAATTCAAAAAAGACAATCTTTACAGCAGAAATAAACATGTTTACAGCCTGGTACAAAAGACGAGTGTAGTCTGGATAGCTCATTTCTCGATCGGCACACACTGTACTGGGGGTGATTTTTTTTCAAACGCAGCAATTTCGAAGATATTGAGATTACGAGTCTTCCAATGAGAGGCACAGCTGACTTGATCGAAAGGCTGGAACACTTTAGCTGTTGGCTAGGAGGCTCAAAGCCTCTGTAGGTCACAATCGCTCGACAGCAGCGATTGGCCTCAAAACAGTGCTTCAGAAACAGATGGGTGACGTCACAGATCCTTCGTCCATATTTTATACAGTCTATGGTTTTGGTCATAACTAAAAGTATTGGATAATTGGACAATTGAAATTTTAACCTGATGATGAAGCCAGATGACAAACTACGGTCCAACAGATTTTATATTCTAACTCTCTCTGTGTTCTACCATCAAATTATTCATTTGGACTAATGATGAGGCCCCCTTATTTGTTTTAATATGACTGTATATATTTGATCTTGTGTTAAATAATTCAGTAGTGTATTGTGTTCTGTTCGTGCAAGTCAGAAAAGCATTCTCTCCTTGGTCCTTATGAAATCAGAGGTAGAAGTACTTCCTAATAAAGACGTAGGAGTCATTCCAATCCTTGATGTTGATCCAGTGTCAGTATATGAAAGGTGTCTGTACCTGTTACTGAAGGCTAAAGCCAACATACATACAATGAGGATCAATGTGTGAGGAGCAACACATAAAAGCTTATTTTACATACACTTATCAGCCATAACATTATAACTACCAGCTTAATATCACGAAGGCTCCCCTCTAGAGACATGGACTTCACTAGACCTGCTGTGGTATCTGCTCCCTCAAGGTGGGATGTGGGGCGTCTATAGATTGGACTTGGTTGTCCTGCGCATCCCACCGATGCTTGATTGGATTGAGATCTGAGGAATTTTTAAACCAATTCTGCACCTTTAAATTCAGGCCTCCTTCCATTAATCTGTGGTCCAGTTCTGATGCTCAAATGTCCATTGCAGGAGCTTTCAGTGGTGACCAGTCTGCAGCTACACAGCCCCGTACACAACAAACTGGGATGCACTGATGGTTCTGAAACCTCTCTATCTGAGCCAGCAGGAACTTTTTCAGCAGAGCTTCAGCAGCTCTTCTGTTGGATCAGACCACACAGGCCAACTTTCTCTCCCCACGAGCATCACTAAGCCATGGCTGCCCATGACCCTGTTGCTGGTTCACCAGATTTACAACCCCTGCTGACTGGGAACACCAGTAAGCAGCTTTACTTGTGGTGATGCTGTGACCAAGTGGTATAGCCATCACTGTTTGGATCATCTACACATGTAGATGAACAAAATTGCAGACAACTTTGCTGTTCATGTTTTAAAAGCCTTTAACCTCAAATGTTTTCAATCATCCTATTGCGTTTTGGGTTTGCATTGGTTGCATGATCTAAACATCCCCTGTTTGCATACTCATGGCTATTTTCCCTGAAGAATTCTAGCTGCATTCTCACATCTACTCAACCTGAATTCTAGCTAGCCTTTTACCAGGGGACACTCACAGAGGAAAAAAATCAAGGTAAAGTCAGGCAGGCAGGTGCAACCCACTCAGCAAATTAAGAGAAGTTTTGAAGAGTTTTGTGCATGTGTGAATGCAACTGACGTGATCTCTAACACAGCAGAGACTAACAGTACAAGGGTATTCACAATATACTGTATGTCTTCTTTATCTGACTACATCAGAGGCATATTTCAAACATGAGAAATTCAAGTTCCTATCCAGCATTTTGATGTGTGGGTCATTTGAGATTATGTAAACTATCAGTGACAGCATAGAAGGAGGTACTGATGGGGATAAGATAAGATAAGACATACTTTATTGGTCCCCCATTGGGGGAAATTCTTTTGTTACAGCAGCTTACAACACGGGGCAGGGGAATACAAAAATGTACTAACATAGTTAAAAATAGTATAACAATATAACAGTAATGATAAAATAAAATAAAATAAATTAAAATAAATAGAATAGAATAGAATAAATATAGATGGCAACTATTACAGATGTATACACACTATATACACTTCTATCTGATAAATAGATAGGTAAGTAAGTTATTGCACAGATAAAATTGCACCAGGTTAATTAAACAAACATACACAGTATGAAGAACAGTGCGATTCAGATGGAAACAACATTTATTTGTGAATGTGCCAAGTCACATAGTAACTGCCATGTAGTGGAATAAAAGATGAGAATAAAATGCAAATGATCAAGGATCATCTAATGTGTTGCGTATATTTTCATATGCAAAGATGTACCTTTGGAGGATGACAGATGCACTCTTTATAAAATGAATTTGTTTTGTAACAACTGTTTTCTTTTTTAATTAGCTTCAAAAGCTTTCCTTACTTTGCATTTTTTGCTAAAATAATCACCAATGTAATACATCAATGCCAAATTAGAATTTGCACAAGGAAGTAAAAATGTTTCAAATTTTTCAAAATAAGTTTCTGGAATAAAAATTAAATCTTCAAAAAAAAAGTTTTGTTATAAAAATGAAGGAGAAGCTTTCTGGACCAAAAATGTCTGTAGCGACTACAAATAGCCAAAAGCCGCTGAGAGGCTGATGTTGGGCCTAGTTAGTATCGGACGCGCTAAAAGCAAAAATCACTATTGCACAAAAAAGTAAGTTTAACCTTTTATTAACGAAAAAGGATAATCAACTCATGATAAAGTGACCAAATGAAAATAGCGAAAATAAGCGTTAAATAGCGGTCATAAGCTGTCAACAAAAAGTACAGGTAATAAACACTTGAATCCTTGGCTCCAACACTGTCCTTTGAGTTGATTTTTCTCAGACATTCATGATGCAGGGGCAAACTTTGTTCCAGGTTCACTCCAGCAGTTATGGAATTCATTTTTATTCCTGCAGTGTGTGATGATTTGAGTGCAGCCTGACTCACTGACTGTTATCAAAGTAATTGCATGCAGGCCAGATTGTGGGAAAATGTTCACTTGTCCTAAAGAGAGGCGTCATCACAGGACTGAGAACATTTCCTTTAAATCATTAAGCAGTACTCTCTCTGCTCCTCTGAGGCACCTTCATTTATTTCTATGGGGAAGTAAAACTTACATGCTCCTGAGTGAATAAACCAATATTTGAAATGCATTGCCTCACACACGCATACATTTAATCTCCCTTCAGAGAGTTAAGTGTTGCATGTCGTCTATCAGAAATAAGAGGTTTTCCACTTCTATGATTACAGTGCTTGACTTGATATGACCAGTTAGTCTACTAGGATGTTTGTGTGACTTTGGAGTTTTAAGGGATTAGCTCTGATCCAACACAACTCGTCACAAACACACAAACAGATCAAGCCAGTTGTTGACCAGGAACTCCAGTACTCTGTGAGGTGAAATAATTGCTTTTGTCAATGGAATGCAGTGTAAACAGCTTTCAAGGTAAATAGAAAAAAGGATTTTACCTTGACAAAAAGTGTTGGTGTGTATAAAACAAAATTTAATTCAAAATTTTAAATTATATTTCCAGGGGCTGTATAGGTTGTGCGAAAGACCTGTCCAATTTTCTTATAGTTTTAAGCCTGTTATGCTGTGTTTTATGCAGAACATATGAAGTATGGGTAGGTCCCAGACAAAATTTCCTAATGAGACAATATCGCATGGTATCGTATCCTATTGTGGCACTTTGATCTTACACATTATCCCCACAAGATAACTATGCTGTCATTACAGCCCAAGTTAAATTACCAACCAACCAAATCCACCATTCCATCTACTGGCTGACCTACCTACCTAAATTATCATGTCTTTGGTTTCTTCCCTCTGGTACCCTCATGTTTTCTGCTACAGGATCTCTACCTCTTTTTACTTTGCCGATCAATAAGAAGACAAAGCTGAGGTTTCTAAACCGTTTTTGAAATCCGTCAAAGCATCAAAGTTAGTAAGTAGAGGCAATCCATAAGCCCTGGTCAGCTTTAAGAGAAGTACTGGGCTTTTTGCTGCTGATAGGTAAAAAAAAAGGCATGAGACAGCCGGTGAGTAATGGTCTTTAAATTCTATCTCAAGGTCAGTTTCTTTTCTGTGAAGGGTTAATCATGAGCTCAGTGCACTCAGACCTCTATGACTCCCAGCTGGAGCTCACCCTGATGGGGGCAGGTAGAAGGTGTCCAGCTCCTCTGGCTCCCTGCTGTGACTGAAAGTGGACGAAACATGGAAATGACATTCACAGGCTCAGTGGGGGCTACTTTGTCCTCTTTTTGCCTGGTCCCACAATGTCTGCAGCAAGAACTTAAATGTTTAGTCCAAAAGTAAAGTGAAATGCATTATATTGCTATCATAAACAGAGACAAATATGAAATATATTGGATGTCCCCAAACAGCTTTACATGCATGATTGTGATATGTCATTGATTGTCTATAAAGCCTTGTAGGTGAGGCCTTCTTTACCAGCACGCATAACTTTTCACACGCAGAGACTTGAAATTAACTCTGATTCTGCTAGATTTGATTGCCCATTACCTTATTTTATAATTGTATTTATTTATTTAGAGCCCTGTACATACTACCTTGGTGGTAGCTAAACTTCTTGGGCTTCTTAAAAGTAAATTACACCACTGTGTCTTATGTTTGTCTGATATTTGCTGAGCTTACAGTTTTATGCACACTACTGTAGTAGCATGAAAACTGGGACATGTTTTGTTGTGATTCTCCATGCTGACATGTTGACTGATTTGGATCTATAGAGAGAAATAAAATATAGTCTTGTGTAGTGTTTGGTGAATTTATTGTATATTTGCACTTTCTCTGTGTACTTCACCTACAGTACTCTTATCACTGAGAAGTAGAATTGCTAAAAGTGTTTTAGGTTAGCAACAGCAGTGTGTAACGGGTTCAAACAGAATTAAGTCATATGAAATGTGTGTTTCATATGGTAACAAAATATAGTTTTGATAAATTCGTGTTTAGTATTCATAAGAGTGTTTCATTTTGCTAAGGATCTGAGGTGTTCTGCTACTTGTGTGTGTGGTTGTGTGAATTGTGTGTAGTATTTTGACAAAATGGGCCCTGTTTTTAAAATCGTGTTTAAGCAATCTTAAAAAACTGTAAAGGACAATTTCAGACCTCTTAGGGTGGGAGGTGATGGTGATGTCTTGTACTGATACCCTGTTATCAAATGTGGATTCTCCAATCTCCCCTTGCAAGTAAGAAAATAATCATACCTGTAATAAATATAGGAGCTGTATAATATGTACTATTACTATGTGATAGTAATGTAGTTGTACAATCAAATACAAATATTATTTGTCTCAATGATTTACCTCTTATTGCCTTGTGTTATCCTCTCACTGTAGTAACACAAGGTACAGCACAAGACTACAATCCACCTGCTGATACGTAGTTGTAATTTTCTGTCTCTTTGCACCTAAAAAAAACCACCAGAGCATATAACCTATTCAGATATTAAAAAATGCCATTTTGTATTTTTTATCTGTAGTTTTATGGAATAATATCTAATTCAGGCTCATATTCTTACCACAGCTATAAATGTGTCCTCTACAAATGGACTTACACATAAATTTAAATTCATTAATCTCCACTCTTCAAGATGTGGGTTAGAAGGTAAGAGTGCTGCGTCATTGCTCCCGGCCAGGGTTAAAAGGCCACAGAGTGACAGTGAGGTTAGCAAAAATCCACCCCTCATTCATCGTCCGCTGAGGCCGGCTCTGACTCATCGAGTCACACACACAGCTGTGAATCAGAGAAAGGGTCAGACTGAAATGTGTGCGTGTGTGTGTGTGTGTTTGTGTGTATTAGTGTGGTTTTTGTAGCAGAGAGGACGGAGGTGCCATGGGTACAATAAAAGCTTTTAATATGTCCTCAGACCACATGAACACAGAGGCTCTGTGGCAGGCAGATGTTTATCTCAGATCAATATGAGCACAAAGAGATAGCACAGTCTTATCAGCTGTCATCTATTTCTGCACGGCTCCTGTATATATAGTGCTGTTCTTGTCTACCTGTGGTTCTTGGGGTTAAAACTGACAGAGCAGCTTTGAGGCTGTGTGGCAGCAGTCCAGTCAGAGTTGTGATGATGATAAGGATGTTGATGATGATGATGAAGTAGTCAGCCAGCTGTGCCCTCCTCAGGCTTTTTATTAGAGCTATCATGAAGCACTTGAACATGTAAGGGCATGTCTGATTTGCAAACCAAATACCCTCAGCCAAACACTCTCCTTTTGCTGAGTGTATTAAAGAACCATTTGACACTAAATGTTACCACTTACAGTGTATACAGGATTTTTGCTGCTGTCACTAGCTGCATATAAATTGACAGATTTTATCCTAAGCAAAGAAAACATAGGTTTTACTGAAGACTTTTGCTGCTACTGTAAACATGCTGTATTTAAATGTTCTGCATTTTCTTACATGAAAGGAAACTGAGTTTGCACCAATCAAACATAGCATTACAATCACTGACAAGTGAAGCGAATAACACAGATTATGATTTTTCAAAGGCACCGGTCAGTGGAGGGAAAATGTTCAGCATCAAGTTTGCAAAGTTGATGTGTTGGAAGCAAGAAAGATGTCCCAGAGTGAGGGTGCTAGCAACTTTGACAAAGACCAAATTGTGATCACTTAGTCTGAGCATCAACCACAGTTACAGCTCTTGTGGGGTATTTCCAGTCAGCAGTGGACATTAGCCAAATGTGGTCCAGAAAAGGAAAACTGGTCAACTGTTACTTATTCTGCCCATAGACTGTATAAAATATGGACGTAGTAACCGTGATGTCACCCATTTGTTCCTGAGTGCTGTTTTGAAGCCAATCGACGGCGGCAGCCATATTGGAAATGCGGAACTCAACCAGGCATAGTGTGACGTAAAGAGGCAGAGTTTGAGCCTCCTAGACAACAGCTATGTGTTCCCGGCCAGGAGTCAAGTCAGTCATGTCCTTATTTGGGCAAAAACTCGTAATCATAGTATCTTCTGAACCGTTGCGTTAGAAAAAATTCAACCCCCGTACAGTGTGTGCCATTAGAGAAATTAGCTACAAAAAGCCAAGCCATTTTTTTAACCAGGCTGTGGACATGTTTATTAATGCTGCAAATATCATCTTTTTTTAATTGGTGTCTATGTGGTTTCTGGTGTTTCTGCAGCCAGCCTCAAGTGGATTCTTGATGAACTGCAGTTTATAACACTTCCGCATGGGCTTCATAGTTTGAGAATGGAGGTTGCCACTTGATTCTGCCTATACTGCTGTGTGGTGGAAGAACAGCATTTCGTCTTTTTGTGTATGCAGGTAAAAAAGGGAAATGACTTGAATCTTTCAGATGCAGCTTATGGCCCTTTTCCACTGGCCCGTCTTAGCCCTACTCTACTCGACTTGACTCAACAACTTGTGTTGTGTTTCCACGGGCGCGGTACCTCGTGTCAGATACCCGTTTTTCGTACCTGCTCTGCTCTGGTTCCAAGCGAGCTGAGCCAATACTAAAAGGTGACGTCGGCCGGCCACTGATTGGTCAGAGAATGTTGTCACCGAAGAGTCATGAGCGCAACGCTCAACCTATGGGCTCAACACAGGAATCAAACCCGCCATCTTTAAAAAACGACATCAGTACTCTTTTGCTTTCCTCTCTCACTCGGCCTGCGACAAAAAAGCCGCATACCGAGCAGCAAGTACACCATTGCTTCCATGTCCTCCATTGTTTGTGATCGTTGTGTTTGTGACGTGTTCAAAATGATGTGAACACAGTTTTGTGCAGCTGTGTTTATGACGACCCCGCCCACCGTGAGTTGGTACTTGGGCTGGTGGAAAAGAAACCCAAACTGAGTAGAGTAGAGTCGAGTAGAGCCGAGTCGAGTCGAGTAGGGCTGGAACTGTGTAGTAGAAAAGAGCCATTAGTTGCGAGGAATGTGATGTTTGGAATTTGATTACCTTCAATGTGGTCATGTGTTTTTTAACATATAATTTTGCTCAGAGCTAATTTAGGTTGCTCTATGTGGACAGCAGCTTTTTTACAACCTTAATTCATACGAGGAACTCACCAACTAGCCTAAAAATATCTGTAATAGGTGAATAGGTAAGAAGTTTAAGAGTTTCAAGACAACATTTACTTCTGTAAGCCATGTTTCTTTGTAATATGATGATGGAGACTTCAAGGGAAATTATTCAGTAGGAAAGTTGTTTTTGGAAATACTCCAACACCACCTGAATACAAGGTTTACCAAGTGTTTTCTGGCCTGGATAGAACAATTTGACTTGTTCCTAAAAAAGTAATGCAAATGCTTTTTCTTTTTCACTGAAATAGAAATATATGACGGCAAACAAAAGCTGAGACTCTAAGCTTAGGTCTTATAAATCCCATGTAGTGCAGAAAAATAGTGCAGGCTGATCACACACATTACAGCCTGCCAACAATATTGCCCCTCAGAACAGACACTGTGCACTGTAGATCTGAGACACAGATGCAGACATGCATAATGCATGAGTGTTGAGCAAGTGTTCACAGTGCGATGTGAGTGTGCTATGTTGAGAGTATTTATGGCATATTGCACCATGAATAATGACTGGAAGCACATATATCTGCATGTACATTGAGGCATGCACACCCTGCAGACACACACGCACACACACACACACACACACACACACACACACACACACACACACACACACACACACAGTGAACAAACCTCTGGCAGGATGTCTTCTTGGCAGCTCACAGTGTGTATCAAACTACCTGCTTGACTTGCACTGAGCGAGCAACGACATGCTCAGTGTATTATTGTATGCATTAATAGAAACATACACTACAGTCCTCGCCAGGCTGTCAGTTCAGTTCAGTGTTAATAATGAGGAGTCATTAGTGTGCTGTTCTTTACATCCACAACAGATTTAGAGTACAGCATGTATTGATCAGTGAGCAGAGGAGGAAACTGTATCCGTCAGTATCCTCTGTAGGGAGGAGGATGTTCACAGAGGCCTTGGCTGCTGCACTTGGTAAACTTATTGACCAGTAACTAGTATGTTCAAATAAACCCTGCTCATGAATATTGACTGACAGCCCATAAAATGTTGATGAGTGTGCTGCACTGAATCCTTCAATATGTGTTTTTCTTTATCCCCCTGTGGACACAGATATATGGATTGAGTTTATTTTTTCTTTTTGTCAAATGTACACCCATGAGTGCTACAGCCTGTTGGAAACAGTGATTCTTAAATCCATTCATTATACATGAAATACATATAAAATACAACAAAAATCATTGCACTTATTCACAGGGTTATAATGTTATTTTCCTGTGCAACAGAATTCAGGAACACTCTGTTCAACCTGCTCTTTAGTTTCATTCATCATTTAATGGTTCACTGACAGACCTAATGTAGTACGTCTAACATAGAAACTCCAAAGATAAAATGACCAAGCAAACTTCTGTAACAACTATTATAAATTCACTTTAAGGATATACATTATAGATGTCATTAGCAACATTTTGTTACACATAAACATCAGATATAATGAATGTAAAACAATCAAAAAAGCGGGAGAAAACAAAGATAATTCATCTAATCCTTAGAATAAATCAACTTTATTAAAGAGTGTATGTCGGTAATATATCATATATACATATGTTAGATGGTTTATGATTATTTAAATAATTTAAACTACAAGCTGTTTTGGTCTTTTTTGAAAATATTATATACATTTTTTAAGACTATTTTTATTAACCCCACCTCCCCCTCTCTTCCCATCTCCAAAAAAACAGGATGTTTGTTACTGTTTTGGGTGGTACAATATAATTGTATCCCTTATTAATATTAGGGACCTGACCCTTCTCATCTTTGTCATCAGGGGTAGAATGACGGTCTAAAACCCAGCTTTTATTGAACATTTAGCACTGAATATTGAATGCTGTTGAATGCTGAACGATATTGTTGACTTGAGTTATTTCTTGTGATTAGCTGTTGCTACATTATCTTTTAAAAAAATAACAAAAACCTGGCACTACTTCTGGCACTAGATGAGAGAAACTTGGGCCAATCAACTTGAAGCACTTTGTCGCACTTACTAAGGTTTTTCCCTCCAGTCTAAATTCTTGCTTATGTTGTTCGTCACTTTGGACAAAATCGTCTGCTAAATGAAATTGTAGAATTGTAGAATTGTAGGAAACTAAAGCACTATTTCAATCAGGAGAGACACAATTTAAATATTAAAGGTTATTTATTACAACTGAATGAATGATGAAACTTGACAGAAATCTTTGGTGTAAGGACTCTATGGGGATAATGTTGTGAGCATAGGATGTGTGAATTTGGCAGCTGAAGAAATCCCCCTAGAGTCCAGACACTGGTGGTGGTGCTAGATGATCCTAGGAATTGAAGACTTGCAGAGACCAGGTGGAGATAGGGAGGTGGAGGGGTGTGCACCATCAATGCAACAAGGAACTAGCAGGAGAGAGAGAAATTTAAAAAAACAGCAGAGAGTTGATAGGCTGACGATAAGGGTGTGCCACTGAGCTATTGGATGACAGGCGCCGTGACAGCTCTGGAGCATGCAGCTGGAAGCGGGTGAGGTATTGAAGAGGGAGAGGAGAGTTAAACAACTGCTGTGATTTGCTTCATAGTCTTCCTGTCTGAACTTTCGCTAGAGCTACATTTAATGAATTATCTTCCGTTTTTTCATTTAGTTACATTTACTGAGAGAAGCATGAGTCACATCATTTAGACTTTGACCAGAGAGTTGTGTGGTCTTTTAATTTGTTATGTGCACCAATCAATTCATCAGATTCTAGCTTTAGACAATCAATCTTCTGGATTTAACCCCACTTGTTTCACAACCTACTCCCGCTGAAGTCTGGGCGCCACATCGAACTTAGACTTGACATTTATGAGCAGGAAATTGAACTGAAAGTCAGACCCGACAAGTTAAATGACTATTGTTGTGTCTCACATTTGCTGTTTGTTTGAAATAGGGCTCAGCAGTATCCATCAATCACAGCCATACTTTAATGTTGCAAGTGTTGCAATTTTTTCGCAGCATGATCAACTAATGTAATGAGCTCAGTGCAGGAAGCTAAGGGGCCAGGGTGGGAGAGGGTGGGGCAGGGGGTGCTGATGTGTGTTGGTGGCCGTGCTGATGGGGCAATGAAATGTTATCATGATCACTGGAGGCTCACTGGGTGGTGTAAACAGGCCACTATATCAATCAGCTGAGGAGGAGAACACACAGAGCCTCCTCCATCCCACACACAGCCTCCATTAAACAATTAGGAGCTCAGCCTGCTCTAATTGGAAACACGGCTGCACGAGGGTTTCAACTGCATCAGTGGCTGTGCTCTCGACCTTCTCCTCGCCTCTCAGCACGCCCTTGAGTTGAACCCTCACACCCCCATCGCTCTCTGTCTCGATGCCCCCTCCTGCTCCTTCTCTCTCTATCTTTCTGTCTGCCTGTCTCTGTCTCTCTCTCTCTCTCTCTGCTTCTGTTTCTGATCTAATTGCAGCAGTCCATATGGGTGGTGGGGAAACTGCAGCGTCTGCAAACCTGGGTGTGTTTCCTGTGGCTGCTGTGTCCTTTACAACAGCGCAAGCTGCCATTATCCAACAGTAAGGATTTAAAATATCTTAGTGTAAATGAAACTGTTGTAGCCTCATGTATGTGCTCTTTTTTGATTTTACAAGATGAAACCTGCCAAGAAAAATATCTGTACATGCTCTGGAGAAACAACCATCTTGTTTTGATTCCTAAAGGGTGACATACCAATACTCTGTCACACCGCTCAGTGTTAAATTCAGGAGCAAAAGGTTAACTGCAGCATCTTTTTAAGACCCAGTGGGTTTCAAACCAACTGTAGAGTTGAATAAATCCTTCCGGGGCAGTAATAGAGAAACAGTCCCACAGTAAAAATACTGAAAAAGCACACAGTTAGTGGCCTTTTGGAGTGATGAATGAGAAAAACATAAAAAGACCTTTGCACCAGGGGTAGAACCAGAGGGATGGCAAGGGGTGCCCTATAGGCCCCCTTTAAAGCTGATTGGCCACCCCAGGTACCATCCCAAAATCCTGAACCATAATTGAGACACATGTAAAAAGGTTCTTTGCATTCTAGGAGGATCCAAGGGGTGGCCCTCCTCCTCCAGCCTTGTCTGAGGCAGTACTCATGCCATAAGCCACTATTTGGGATTTGCTGCTTCTAACTTTCTTTGCATTTCATCAGCCTCTTACACATTGCAATTCCCAAACAGCACTGGAATGATATCCTGCTATTACTACACCTTTGCATTTACACATTGCACCCTGGATCATCATAATATTGATGTCTTAATGTGTGATTTTCACATCACATTACAGTGTTGAAGAAGTGCAAGAGGCAGAGCTTCTAAACACACAGCAGAAGCACTACACACACACACACACACACACACACACACACACACACACACACACACACACACACACACACACATACTCAGACATGCACTTACACATGGCACAGTTCTGGCGCTACACATTGACACCCCTGTCCCGCCTCTGTTACTATCTCTGAGGGAGGATCAGAGGTGGAACGACTTTACCCCACAATTAAGCCTCCATGCGTTACACATTGCAGGCGAGGAGTAACAGGATGGAAATGTCCCGCAGTATGCAAGAGGAAGTGAAGCACATTTCAGTCTGTTGGTAAATTGAGTGGTGACTTTGGGTATAGATCTTTATAAGTAAGAGATATGACAGTGTATAGAGTAGGAGAGAGTGGGTGACATGTGGGAAAGGGTTGCCGGTCAGAATTGAACCCAGGCCGCCAGCTTTGAGGACATAAGCATTTGTACATGTTTAACTGCAAATCCAAACCAGCACCCCATCGTTTCTTTTTAAACTTACAAATAAATAAAGGAATAAAAATCTCTCAGATACTTTAATGCAGTCAACTAGATTTAATTTTGGAGACCTTGGGTATTTGTATGAGACTCAAAGTGGCTGTGACAAAGTGTCAGTAATCAGACCAGAGATCAGAATGCACTGAAATTGCTCCACTTAGAAGCAGACATTGTAAACCTGAATGATTATACCTCCCTGTAACACAGCGTGAACACAGCTTTCCGGGGATGTGGCCCGTCCCTCGGTGTCACCAGGAGGAAAATGACAAAGCACCGTGTCACAAAGGAATGCCGGGCATGTTGTATCCAGTCACCCAGGTCAGCCTCCTGACAGCAGGGCCAGTTTTATGGTTCTGCTGACTGCTGCTTTTGATGGTGTAATTGTGACAATGAGCTCATTCTCTCCCTCTCTCAAGGAGCCCAGCCTTCCTTCCCTCTCTCTCTTGACTGCCTGGCAGTCAGGAGAGAGAGGAGGTGGGGGTGCACATTTCATTAGCCTTCAATTCATATTGAATTTATTAATCCCATGCTGCTTCTGCAGGGTGCAAGGCTGCTTAAGAAGGGGGAGGAAATATCTCTGATACAGACACTTTTTTTCTCCATCTGCTTGCAATGTGTGCAAAAGTGTATGAAAGAGAGGAGGGAGGGGAGAAGAGGGATAGGGCGGGAAGGCAGAGGGAGAATATCAACGACAGTCTAACAACAAGGGCTCGTGAAAAGACTGCAGCAGGAAAAAGTGTGTCAGATCGTTTACCAGCAGGGATGCACGACTCGGTCTTTTAAAGGCAGCAGCCCTGCAGAAAAAAAGGCTCTTGTCTAGTCAGCAGTGCAACAAAAGGCGCACTGCTACGGCTTTATTTGTGTGCCTGGAATGTTCCTGAACGCACCGGGACAGCACCCAGATCTGAACAACTCACCCCTTAGCTCCATCAAGGGAGGGAACATGGCAGCCAGACCTAACCCCAGACCTCACCCACAGATAGAGAAGCAAAGCATTGTTGCAACAACCGAGCTGACAAGCACTTCACACAATTTAACCAGAGAAGTGATTCAACAAAGAGCTGCTCTCTGCCTAACTGCCCCTGAATAACACTGTTTGACGTCGTTCTGAAGAGACTCGTGTTGTAGCACTCTGGTCCTGTAACAAAGCAGGCTGCAGAGTTGGGTTTGAGCAGGTGTCAGCTGACAAAGAGCTAAAGTTTATCCATCCGCTGTGCAGACAAGCACACACACATTATTCTTTCATGCTGTAATGACTCGTTGACCTGCAAAACAAGCAAGACACTACAGTTTTTTTTCCTCCTGGTTCACATTCTGCTCCTCCTGACCTCACACTCAGCGAGACTTTACATACTCCGCCCGGCTGCTCAGATGGAGGCTGGCGGCACAGAGCCAGCCTCTCTGCACGCTCAGCACTCTGCAGCCCTCTCAGGCTAATGACCAGGGGGCTGCTCCCACTCTGTCACACCAAGAACTCTCAATTTGGCTTTTCTGTGCTTGTGCCTGTCTGCAGGAGGGGCTGGGAGGTTCCCACTCAGGTTTGGCTGCAGAATTGTGTAAAATGTCAAAGCACAGCAAACATTTAGATCACTTTTATGCCTAAAATCCACTTTTTCTGCCCACCTAGCAGGTGCAAACCAGGCGCTCTATAATACTTTATCTGAGGAGATCAAAATCATAACACCAATGTCTCTGGACCTGCACTACTGCTTCAAACTATCAGCTGTCAATGCCAGATATTTCATTCACTGAAATACAGCCAGGGTCTCTAGACAAATTCCCTGATGGGATTTTTACTTTTTAAGAAGTTACAGTCATTCAACAGTTTTCTGGCACTATCAGGAAGTGATTGCTGTGTCTAAAACAAAGTTTTCATTCCCCAAATATATAAACAGAAAGAAACATCCCAATGAAGGCCTGTATGATATTAGAACTGCACTTCCTTTGCATATTCCACAACTATGCAGGCTTAAACCCAGGAGTGAAAGTAGAGTTTGATGAGTCATGTTACTGTAATTGAGTAGTTCCTATTTATACTTTTTTTGAGTAATTTTTTAAATCAACACTTTGACCTTCACTCAGTATTATTTGTGAGAAATATTGTACTTTGCTACATTTTACATTGCACCTGTCATTAGGTTTAAAAAAGAAAAGCAAAAAGTACAGGAGCTTTCCATCACCTTGTCGATAACTCATCAGCAGAACATTTATTTTACGTAACCATCATCTTTCTCAAGGCATAGTTAGGTAACAGGAGAGCAAGCTACAGCCTCGTCATTACGAGCCATCTTGTGAACTTGACAATTTACGCTGGCCTTCAGCCCGCCATAACTTGAGTCATAAGCAACTGTCTACAAAGTGCAATACTTGTAAAAAGATAGAATAAAAATGCTTAATAACTTCACCTAGATTGGTGTCATGTCACTAGAACCCCTTCATTTACTGTATGTCCTACAGGTCCTGATGTTCAAACTTCTACATTGGAAAGTATGCTTTTACATAATTTGGAGGTCATGTTTTCTAGCTTTATTTATCTATTTTGATTTTTACTTATCTTATTTTATTTTATTTTACTAATTGAAACTTCCTCTTGATTGTACGTATGTCTGGGTTGCCACTTTTGTAAGAAAGGGGTCGAGCTCACTGGTTTCCCCCTGTAGCTGATACCTATTCACAAGTACCTCATACAACATGTTTATTACATACAGGGCTGTTTGCCATCCAAAGAATATCACACAAATATAGAAAACTTGACTTATCTTAACTTTTTAAGTCAGATATATTTATATTCTAGCTCTTTGGCTCCTTATACATAATGTTATTTTAATTCAAGCACAACCTTGGCTCTCAAGATGTTTTTATTCAACATTTTAATAACTTTGCAGTCAGGGCCAAGAGCCATCATGAGAGTAAATGGATGGAATAAGTGCATGTTCTCATTAAATTCAAACGCTCTCCTTGATGCATCTTTGTGGATTTGGTGATACAGAGGAAAAAAGGTCAGTGTGTGTATGTTTGTGTGTGTGATAGAGGGCAGGAGAAAGCACATATCCGTGTGTGCTTTAACAAGGTGAAAGGGAGCACAGCTACTTTATTTGAACATGGCACGCTTGTTGACCCTCTTCATAACTATTCCTCCTCTGCAGAAGCCAACAATGGGATATCACCACTTAGCCTCTGTAAACACACGTTATGCTGTTGAACTCTGGACCTCAGAGTCGCCCTCTTAACTGCTGGATGTCTCAGCCGTGTCTGCCAGAGGAGGAGAGAAAACATTTCCTGTCTGTGTGGTCAATTTTATTGATTTACAGAAAGCTTTTTCACATGATTCTCATGATCCTTCAGCAGCAGCAGCGCCATTAATCCTGACTCTTGCCCTGTGTCTGGGGTTATGGGACACACACAGCACACACATGACATTACAAATTAATGTTGACTGAATGTCAGGAACCTGGATGTGATCATTAGCAGTAAGCTCACTCTTAGGAAGTACACTAACAATGTCATCCATTCATGCTAGAGAATGCTGCCAAGTTAGTTTAGTTTAATAGGCACAGACCAGATATAAGCAAAAACTCTGAACTGTGACACAGCATCAAATTACTCTTAATGATCCCCCCAATAGGTGTGTTTTTCTTCTATTAAGTTTTAAACATTCAACTGATATATTATGGGGCTCTTTAAGAGTCTTTATTTTTTTAAATGCTTCCATGTGAGTTTTGTATATTATTCTTGGTGTTTAATGTACTGTTTTTAGCCAGGACTATTTAAGCATGTACCATCTTATTCTTTATGCCTTCCTGTTGTAATCAGAAATTGTAGTGTTTTTGTACATATGGTTTTTACAAGTTATATAAAGCCTTAAATGCTGGTTATGACAAATGCTTTATAAAAAGGATTTTTTTTTTTTTTTTTTTTTTTTTACACATACAGTATATACATGTATGAAATTATTTCCTCCATACTTTTTCTGAGCTTTAAGTTACGTGTTCTTCTAGTTGTTTGAGATGATTTCATGTTTTTCTCTGTTTCCTGACTGAAACCACTTATTGAATTCAATGTGAGTGATGCAAACATGTTTTCTCTTTCTCAGATCAAACCGAGTGGTTTAAGCCTGCGCCCCATGTACAGAGGCTACAGTCCTTGTTAAAGCGGTCACTGGCTTGACTCCCGGCCTTGGCCATTTGCTGCATGTCTTCCCCCACTCTTCCCACATTTCCTGTCTCTCTTCAGCTGTCCTATCAATAAATGCAAAACTGTCCCCCGACCAGATATACAGTGTAAAATCAGAACAATACACCATGTATAGCGCATGATACAGTTACAATGTGATATGGCTCAATAAGTTAAGATATGATACGATGTGATACATTACAATACCATATGATATGACATGATATGATACAATACAATAAGTTATATTATGACATGACAGGATTCGATAAGTTACAACACTATACGATACTATAAGATATGATACGACACGACCTGATACTATGTGTTTTGATAAGTTACAACGGTGATTCTCAAATGGCGGTACCCCTAGGGGTACGTGGGAGTACTGCAAGAGTAACATGACAAATGTAAAAAAAATCTTATTTAAAACAACTTTATCAACAGCCTTATAATTTGTATTTCAATGCAACGTCAAATAGGGCACTATTTCCAAATTGAGCATATTCATTCATAAAATATATTATTTGAAAAACCACTTGGACCAGATGCCCCCATTTCACTTCAATGTTATTTTGACACTGTAAAACCACATGCATACATTTATTCACGTTATTTCCACATATTATTTCCTGAAAAATTTTCTCGGCCATACGATGGGGATACTTGGCTGAAATTGTTTTTAAAGGGGGTACACAAGCCCATAAAGTTTGAGAACCCCTGAGTTACGATACGATAGGATAGGATAGGATACGATACGATACGATACGATACGATACGATACAATGCAATACAATACGATATGATTGGACATGTTATGTTACAATACAGCACAAAGTAATTTGATATGATACAGTACCATACGGTATAATACAGCATGATATTGTATGATACGGTATGGTACTGTACAATACATTAAAACAAAGTACGATATGATTTGGTATGGTACCTACTATATGTTATTAAACAATAGGATACAATACTATCCTATAAGACACTATACAAAACTATATTTTATGATACAATGATATGATACGATAGGCTGTAATACAAGATGATGTGACAAATTTAATACAGTATGGCATGGTGATCGTAAGTGTTCTCATCAATGTTTTTCTGTCTTTTCTGACCAAAGGCGCTTATTAAATTCAGCACATGTTCTCTTTCTCTCTGGCTAAACCACAGATTTATTATTCACTTTCTCATGCAGGATTTAGTCACACAACAGTGAGACAGGGCCCTCTGGCAAACGCTCCTACAGCAGAATGGCAGGGACCACAGAGCATGTCAAATCAAATGTCAAAAGAGCAGTTGGCCAACTCCGAACTATCTTACACTTTCATTTCCCAAGTATTCTTGAGCGCTGCTGGGATAGAATATATATGACAAACTGTCTCTGTGGGACTTAGATAAGAGGGAGCAGGAGATAAGTGAGAGAAAACCATCTCCAGATATGATAGCAATCTGGTATTCACATTAGTTACCCTGCTATGACAACTGTGCTCATTGCCTCTGCTATTAGATGTGTTTTCTTCTGTTAAACAATCTTATACAGATGGTATCAAGCCACAATTGGTTTTTTTGTATCAAGGAGAGTAATGATAAAGCGTGGGAAGCACACAATGTGAGATTATCATTCATTCCTATGGGGAGAAGTTAAGGTTGAGAAAGCTGTTCACTGGGATCAGATAAAAGACAAAAAGCTAATGTCACAGGGCCTCTGAGACTGCACTACACAAGCACAAAACTCTTGTTGTATATTGTTTTGGTAATGAGTTTAAAGAGCTTGCATAAGTAATGTATAATCTTTGCAGGATCATAATATTTCTGATACATTTCTTATGTTTCTCATATGAAGAGGAGATGGTTCTCTGTCTTTGGGGTCTAGTGATCTCTCTGTGTTGGTCATAGAAGAAAGTCAACATGCAATTAAATTATCCACATGTTGGTCATGTTAGTAAAGAATCCTCCTAATAATTATTTGAACAGAATGATCTCTTCACATGTTGCTCTTTATTAAGATATCACCACTCATCATGCTGCCACACTTTCATAACTCTATCAACACTGAGCTGCATTTGAGTAGCAGCCAGCTGTTTTCTGCCTTTGGGTTCTGCTGTCATCCCAACCTTTATGGTTTAATTTCCTCAGCTCTTACTTTAGAATCACAAACAGGAAATATTCCTTGTATTTATAACATAGAATATGAGAGAAAAGATCTGTTACAGATCAGTGTGCAGACTTTATCAATGTGCTATACAATACAAAATGATGCAATGAAATGCAGCACGATATGTTAAGATGTTGGAAAAACAAAGCAACTGTTAAGATTCAGAATCATCGAACATAAAGGTTCTACTTGTCGAACTGATCCTCAGGTGTTGCAAGATATTTGCAGATGGAAATCATTCCATGTCAGATCAAGTACTCTGTAGCATTGACTCCATGAGTCCTAATCGTTGTGGTGGAAACATCAAATTTTGTTACAATGTGAGTGCAGATATATCTTGTATCTTAAAACAGGGGTTCCAAAACTTTTCAGCTTGCAAACCCCAAAATATAGGTAGACTTGCTACCCCCACTGTCACTCAAAGTGATTAAATGTTGCTTTATACTTCCTTTAGCTGGTCTGCAGAAAATGTGCCTACCTACATACACATGTGGCTGTGTTTCCTGTACTGTTTTGAATAAACCTGTTGCTACTTATGCTTTTGTTAAATAACCTTAACCCCAGGAGTCATCTGGCCAAAAAGAAAGGCAGACAACTAAGGGGAAAAAAATATTTGCAAGGTTCTATTTCAAATGAAACTACTATTTAGTTTGTTTGTTGCATTATTACAATGATGGGTAAAATATGCTATTTTGGATGACTTTAAATTAATTTAAAAAACATTCTCGCGACCCCCCAGGGGGTCCCGACCCCACTTTAGGAACCCCTGTCTTAAAACACAGTGGTTTAAATGAAAAACAAGACATGTCCTGTTTCCTGTGATTTTATTTAATTGCCATGCAGTGCCAGTGCATCCTATATTTAGTACTTGAACATGATTTGCATTTTTGCTTATAACGTCATATACACAGGTATGTGATTTTATCCTTTAGTGGTGCAGCATCCTGAGTTTTTAATGTGCTCAATCTGTGGCGTTCCCAGGTGTCCAATCAAGCCCTTAATTAGGTATTGGTTGCACCTGTGGAGTAACCACACATAGAGGGGTTCACAATGCATGCCTCAGTTTACGCTGAGGAAAGTCCAGGTTGGACTGAAACTTTTGCGCATTTTGTCAGCCTTGGTTTGTTCTATAAGAATTTTTACAACTTAGACTTTCAACTCCTTGATTTAAATTATTTTAAATCAAATGCATTTTATTACGCTGATGGAACATGAAGATTTGATTACTAGAAAACTAACTAACTAAGCTTGAAGTAATTGCAGTTGACGCGAAATAATGGAACACTGACTAACTTAAAATGTATTAATATTCCATAAACCTACAGAGCTTCACACTTGAATGAATGCAGTTACATTTTGTCTGGGAGGATGCCTTGAGGTTAGATTTCTAGGAAAAGCTCTGATGGCTGAATGTTGTTAACCTTCTAAGTTTTCCTGGAGAAATTCAAAACAAAGTCATAGTGATGGTGGAAAACTATGAACAAGGCTCACAATGCAGCAACACATCATATCTACTTAGTACTGTATTGTCAGAATAATATTGTATTACATTATAATAACAATCTTTTCAGGAAAATGATTTGATTCAATGTTGAAAGATTTGTTTCAATGTCAGCTCCAGTAGCACTGATTGCAATAAAAACTCATGCACAGCTTCCCAAGGACAAGTCTGTTAAAATGCAGATTGAAGTGGACAAAGAGGCCCTTCAAAAAAAGGTAGCCTTAGATTTAATATAGACTAAGAGTGCTTAAAAGCCCAAAGAGAGAACAAGAGAGAGAGAGAAAAAAAGTTTGGTTCTTTTCTTAATAATTCATAACTTTATTGACGTCCTTTAAGTATATGTTTTGGGTTTTTTTTTGCAATATTTTAGATAAAACCATACGTATAACTGAGGCTATTCTCGAGCAAAAGTCATGGCGTTGTGTGTGTTATGCAACCACAGGGTTCCTGTAAGGAGACATTTGGAAGGAAACACTGGCTGCATCCAAAACACTCCAAAAATGAAAACATGCAGATAATACCCTGAGGATTATCAAACTTCCTACTGAGCTATGCTTGAGTAATAGTCTGACTGTGTGGTTGCAGCTTTTTCTTCTTTCTCAACATGTCAAGTGGATACATGTGTGTTTTGATGATGTTGGAGTTTTATTCATTCAGTATTACATTGACTGTGACAGAGTTGATAATAAAGATGTCCCTTAGTGTTAAGCCAGTATTATAATTGGTTTGGCACTGTTGTGGAAGTTGCTGAGATATTGTTCTCTCTTGACTTTTTAATTCAAAATTACATATTTTCTCTATTTGTTTCACCTTTGACTGAAGTGATCGATGAACCTGTCAGTAAAAGCGCATTATAAACACTTTCTAACTTGAAGTGTGTCAACAACAAATAAATCTGCATCCGTACAGTGTTCTCAGTGTGCCCTCCCCATAGGACTTCTGTTGAAATGTTCCTCTCCGCAATATTATTCCTGTCTTTTGTGCATGTAATGACTATTTGATTTCACGGCTTTCTTTATCTCACTTGAGCCACACTCTGTGAAATTGAGGTCAAACGATCGTATTTGATTGAAATAAACAAAACAAAGGGCGCATCAATGCATCTCGGTTGCATATTTCAATTGCAAGTGAAACATCACATGCGCTAGGTGGTGCACTGTGTAAGTGAGCAAGTTTGTATGGTTTGATCATTGGTAACAAAATCTGTTGCTCAGCAGCGCCACTTGCGCTGGCCTAGCGGCGATACCTATCAGTCTTGTGTTATTACAGCCCTCATGACCACGACAGTGTCAAGTTGGACAAAGAGAAACCCGGAATCTCTCATTTGGACTATCAAAATAAAACAAGTAACAGCTACACCATCATTTAAAATATACCTTTATTAGATTGAATACATTATTTGATAATAACATATTTACAGCACATTGAGAGTTTAACTTATAATATATTCCATTTTGAATAACAAACCAACAGTGTCTTCTTTCAAGTGGCAGAAAATACGTTTTAATAACAGTGTCACAATGTCATCACACTAAGAAGTTTGACTATATAACTTTTTATCATAAGCATTAAACGCCTAAAACAGTGTGCTTTTTAACATTACATGTACAAATGTTTGGGTGGTGGCCAAGTTTTAAGTCATCAATTACTAAAAGTGAAGAGTTTGCATAGTGTCTATGGAAGCCCTGTGCAGATATGGACATGTACTATAATTATATTTAAAAATGTTCACCTGTGTTAAACACTAACTTATTGGTTTCTTCTCAAGATCTTGACTTACATGCCTCGTTATCTGACAAAGCTGGTTTCCTTAATTTATCTGATGATCTCCAGATAACAAAGCTTACATCTCATAATAGCAGGATAATCCTATTGTGATCTAGAAAACAAAAGGATTCAAGGTTTTTTATTGTCATACCAATACAAGCTGTCGCATGATATGGAACGAAATTTTGTTTCTCAGGTCCCATATAAAGCCACAAAGAACACACAAATAAAGGAAGACATTAATAATAAATATAAAAATATATATAAAAATATTAATATTAATAAAAACAATGAACACCAATGTGATGTGCCAAACTACAACATGCCCACAGCAGTAAGGTGAGTTAGTGATCAGTAGTGATCAGTTATGATCTTGTGAAAACAGGTGAAATTGACTCATAATTCTGTTTTCATTGGTAAAGTAGCCTATATAGTAGTATACCACTGTTATTATAATTTAATGTTATAATTTTGTTGTTGTTTTCTCTGGTGATTGCACTAAATGTTATCTTATCTTATCTTATTTTATGATTGTGTACTTTTATTTTTCCGGATGTGTTGCCTGCTCAGTGACATGTGTGTCTCTGTCTCCAGACAGCTTGACAAATCTTTGACCACGAATGAGCCAATAGGCTGTGGAAGGCAGAGTTGTCCCTGTGGCCGCCATTAAAGAAAGGAATCCATGAATTCAAATGGAAACCAACAGGAACCGAGGGCTGAAAAAATGATCGAATTAATCGTTAAAATATAGGAAGATGGCAGATTTCGAGAGGCTTTCACAGGATGCGTTTCGTTTTTAGGCTGAATTTTGCGATGGAGGAGTAAGACAGGACGTTTTTATTTTTTTTAAAGCAGAGACCGTTTTAGGGCTAAGGGGGAGGGGGAGAGTTGCTTCTTTTGCTCTCCTTTTCTTTTTGTTTTATGAACATTTTTCGCTTCCTTAAATTTGTTCCCACTGTGTGCTTTGGACATGTCTACCTAGTGACCACACAGTCTCTTTTATGCGCTTTTAGCTCCCATCGGAAGGTTGTGAAATTAACTCTCCTCCAGCCAAATGTTACAAAAAATATTTCTCGTTTGATTAAGCCTGCACATCTTTTTTTGAAAACACAAATCCCCCTCAAATTGTTCTTTATTTCCCGGGACGTGAAATGATGGAGACTTGGATCTATCAGTGAAGAAGGATGAGTGCTTGTTATGTACCAAACGGGGCCAGCTTGGAGGATTGCCATTCCAATCTATTCTGTCTGGTAAGAGATTTAAAACTAAAGGAAAGCAGCCATTTTTAACTAGCTGAACGGGGGCTAAGCTAACGTTAGCCACACAGTCATCAGTTGATAGGAGCTTAGCCAGGCTTACGGCCCTGTCTATCTGACATCATTTCAGGACAACAAGCTACCCTACTTCGCTATTATTACCTTGTCTCCTTCTTTTAACACCTTGACACCTACTTAAAACGCCCTCTTTCTTTCTAACCTTCCTCCTGCAACATTTTCACTTTTCTTTTAGCAAAACAAACACTCAAGGTTAATCTTCTTTTACTACATTTCTCTGCAACATTAAGCCTTGTCTGCACGGAAATAACTGTTGTGCATTTTACTGCCAAAAAAATGTGTTTCCCAGAGAGTTAACTTGTTGTAGCACTTTCTCCTCTTCGCCTCAGCAGCGTGTTTATTATTAACCTGCTGCTATCTCGCTCTCATTACATTTCCACTATGTTTTTATCAAGAAACCCAAACACCTCATGCACTCCACTTTGCAGACTGAAGTTTAGAAACCGATGCGTGCTCTCACTGTGAGATATCACTTTGTTTTTATTTAGAAGAAGCATGAGAATAGTGCATACTTTTCTGTTACATGTCTCTGTTTGACACCTGACAACACTTTATAGAAATTGGCTTTTATTTCTCGATAGCACACCGTTGTTGTGCAGAACACCATTGCTGTGCATGCAGCACTAATTAGACACTCTGGCGGACTAACTGTAATCATATTAATGCGCAAAAAGTAGTCCTGTTTGTTATTGTTGGGAAGCATCTTTCAAGGGAATTAGATTTTCTTCCCTGTGTTGTTGAAACATGCTACACACAGGATGTGCAACCCACAAACATGCACTACAGGTCTGTGTGGACATGCATGAAGGAGAGGTTTTTAAAGTTAAGGGGGCTGCACATGGGCTAGTGCCCCCAAGCAGTGTATGGTTTGGTGCCTTGCATTAGCTTACCTCAGCAGGTCTCTAGGAAGTGAACTAGCATCTATCCTGCCACTACATCACTTTGCAGACTTTACCTGTAATCAGTCTCAAGTTATATTTCTTTGGATTAGGGCTGTGCAACTCATTGCAATGTCATTGTTATCATGATGTGGGAATTTGCAACAAACATGTAGTGGAAGTCTGAATTTATTGCAGTATTAGGAGAAGTCATTTCATGTAAACAATGAATTGTTTCTCACTCAACATGGTTGTATGGGTTTTCTGGGTGTAATGACCATGTGTTTACACTATGTCATGCTGTTCTTAGATGAATAAGTGCCAGTTTAGTGGTGAAAATAAAGTGCTCTGGGTTTTATTTGATTCAGAAGAAACTTGTTGCATACACATGTATTTTTAAAACATGAAGAACAAAAGTTAGACCTAAAAACTGTGACGGAAAGCTAACATTTGTGCTTTAAATTTTCTATATTTATTGCACTTCCTCTTGTTATCACAGTATTGAACAATATTATCTCACATTGCATATTTTATCATATCGGGCAGGCTTACTTCAGACTGAGCTACTGCTGCCCTCTCTGACAGCTCCTGCAGGAATGTCAAACTTGTACAGCGTGTCCATGAAAGCACACCCTTTCACTTGCGAAGCCCTTTTCTTCAACAAGATTTGTTGTGTTAACGGTATTTGTTTGCACAGGATTTTATTATTTATGTAATATGTCATCATCTTGTTTGTCACTGGCGTAATCTCCTTGGACTTCATTTGCTAGTATTCACACCAAGTAGGGCACAGGCCCTAGGCTGATTATATAATCTCTGGCAAAGCTACATTCCTGGGCATTACAAACATGAGGGTTGCTGCATATCGAAGCATCACTTTCTACCACTGTAAATGTAGACTAAGTGATCATATCTTCTGTTTCTTTATCTCAAAATATCTCTCCCAGCATCACAATGTCAGTTGTGGCCAGCTGGCAGTTTGCTGAATAGCTGTGGTGTTGCTCCTGCTCACTTTGAGTTCACAGGTATTGTTTAAATCCCCTGTCAGATAGATGACACGGTGTCTCCCTCATCTTTAGTCCCTACAGCATAAGGTGTTGCTTTAGTGTACAGTTTACCTTCCGTATCCTGGCCGGATAATCATGAACGTGGTCTGAATGTGTTTGTTGTCGCAGTTAATTGGCTTGTCAGCAGGCTTAACAACAATTTCCCTGGTAGGTCAGCCAAAGAGTGTAATGCTACTCTGAACATCGTGTTACCAGAGTTGGAAGTTGTTGCAGTGATTTGTTGCTAAATGCTCAAATGTAACTCCTGGGAAAAGACAAAAAAAAAAAAACCCCAAACTTGAAACAGTTTGTTGATACATGTTTTCAAAAAGAAGCAAAAGTAAAGTGAGGAGTGAGAGCAGAAATGCATGTGTACTAATGTTGACAAACGTTGTAGAAAAATCACAATGTACTGAAATACTACACTGCTTTTACCACCAATTGACACAGCTTCCAAGCTGTCCGCCCCCCTAAAGGTAACATTTCATTGCAGGAAAATCCCCACTCTCTCAATACTACTTAGCTGGGTCGATTGTTGTGTGCTGAACTGGTAATTACAATGTTTACGGCAGCACTCGAAGGCAGCGTTCAGTGTACAGTGGACAGGCGAGGTGGAGGCTGGTAGTGGTGGTGCTGTGCCTGTCTGGCTGACATTTTCCTGCACACTGAGACTAAGCATAACACTACTGCTGTTATGACTCACCCGCTGAACAGACTCCACTTTGTGGTTTTATGGTGAAAGAATGTGAACACATTGTGGTACCCCCCCCCTCCCCTCCTCAGTTTTACACTGGGTAGTCTACTCTGGAGTATGATACTACTTGTTGAATGCCCTTTTTTTTTCTTGCATTTTAAAAGAGGCTTATTGGAACTAGCTGTGAGTGCATACTTGGTTTATATTTCCCATCTAATCAGAACCAGAATGGGGATTAATTGCTTGGTAGGTTTACACATACACAGAATTAACCCTGGTGTTTGTGTTGCATAACAAAAAACAAAGAAAAAATAGGAAACACAGTAAAAAGCAGCAATCCTTCTCTCAGGAAACTTACAAAGAATAACATAAGAAGAAAAATGCATGAGGATATTATTTAGAAATAAGAAAATAAATAAGAAATAATTAGAAATTTAGAAAGAGAGTGTTTGTACAGGAGTGTGCAATGTTTTCATACTGAAATAGAGTGTGCAATGTACACTCTCTAATAATAGTCCTTATGCTCGTGATTCATGTTGCATAAATTGTCTGAAGTCAAAGCTGAAATGATTACATTCAAGTGTCTTAAAAAGCTCTGCAAAAATCTTCAGTTTGGACATGCCATCCCACAAGACCTGTGTGTGATTCAACCCAAATGAAACACTTTGATTAAGCATTTTCCTCAAACCCCCCCCACAATGCAAACGCACACTTGTTAGTTTCGTGTCAGCTGCATGACAGGGTTATCTGAGGGGGAGCGAGGTGACAGACAGGAGAGGAGAGACTTGCTAGCGGAGGAGCATCTGTGACATGATTTGAGCAGCTTCACCTGTTGCTTGTGTCATGTCTTGATAGACAGGAAGGCAGCTGTTTGAACACAGTGTTCCCTACTGAGACCCCAAAGTGGCCAAAGGGAAGGTGAGCAGCTGGCATAATCAGGGGTCAACCACCCCCCTCCCCCTTCCCTTTCTCCAAGTAAAGCGTCACCACGGGAAAACTTCCCGCTTGTGTCAAGTGACTTCAGATTCCCTCCTAACGCAGCTCTGTGATTTTGGCATACATAAGCTCAACGTTCTCATTACATCACAAGCAGTGTCCCCCATACTTGAGCATGTACTTGGACGCACATAGAGGGAACACCTTCTAGACTCAGCAGAAGTGTTTGATGCAGACTTGAGAACACAGCCTTGATAGCATTAATGTTGGACATCAGTACTCAGATTTGGTTGGCACTCTCTGTTTTTGCACACAGGCGGCCACTAATTTATTTTGAAAGGACAGAAAGAACAACTGCAGAAGGCACATTTCTCCTTGATAGAGCAGTCTGCCTCTCGGATATTGTTGATGAGGAGTGGAGTGCTGGTGTGAATGGTATTTGACAGAGAGGCTATTCAGTTCTGCCTCTTCACGTTCAGGACTATGTGAGAGGAGTCTTCAGTGTGATTTAATCACATGTTTTGTTGTAATTGGTTGTAAGATGTTGCAACAAAAACACATACTGTAGGTACAGTTTGGGAGCAGCGCTGCTTGTGTTTCCACGCTGTAACTCTCTGGCTTTTCAATTTCATAAAAATAAAAACAATTTAACAATACTTCCTAAATAATGCAAGTTACTGTATATCAGTGCAAAATAAAAAGATCACTTGTTTAGGGATATTTACCCTAAAGGATCCTAAAGTCAGATTCAAGGGGTATGTAGCATTCAGCAAACAGTTAGTTAATGTTAGTTGTGTGAGGATGATATTGCAGAAGACGCATTCAAATTCAGAAATGTAGAAAAATATTCTTCTCTTTCTGTGTCAGATCAACATTTATCCCAACATGTGATGTTGTAACGATGCCCTGATGATAAAGGGAGCCCTCAAAATAAGAGTCATTAGTTACGTGTAAGGTCAAAGTTTATTAACAGGAGCTTAAGTTATTTTTATACTTTTTTTTTTTTTTTTTTTTACCATAGATTATAAATGAATGTAGTATCTGTGAAGTAACCCATCTGTCCTGAAGCTCTGTTTTGAAGCCGATGGGAGTGGCGGGAACCATATTGGAAATGTTGAACTCAACCTAACTGCCGTTGAGCTAGTGTGAGGTAAAGAGCTAGCTAGGTAAAGTGTTAAAAACTACAGTTCATTGAGGACCCGCTTGAGGCTGGCCCCGGAAGTACCGGAAACCACATACACACCTATTCAAAAAAGACGATCTTTACAGCAGAAATAAACATGTTTACAGCCTGGTACAAAAATGAGTGTAGTCTGGATAGCTAATTTCTCGATTGGCACACACTGTACGGGGGGTGATTTTTTTCATAACGCAGTAATTTCAAAGATATTTAGATAATGAATCTTCCAATAAGAGGCACAGCTGACTTGATTGACAGGCGGGAAAACTGTAGCTGTTTGGCTAGGAGGCTCAAAAGCTCGTATCTTTACTTCACAATCGCTCGACAGCAGCAATATGGCTCCCGCTGACGATTGGCCTCAAAACAGCGCTTCAGAAACAGATGGGTGACGTCACGGATACTACGGCCACATTTTATACAGTCTATCGTTAAAACATACTAAAAAGCTGTGTCTACTTACAAATCACTAATCAGTGTTTGTGCTATGTCTTTTGGAGGAAAGAGCATCAGGGAAGGTTGCAAGCTGTGCTGCCATGAATGACGTTAGTTCAATTTTTTGGGTTAGTATCTTCAGTCATCAATGTTAAGGTGTGTACTAGGGATGTACATTTTAAGTATTTTCCGTGATCGATTTTTGGAAATGTTAACGATCAATTATCGATTAATTGATAAAAAAAACATTATTATTCTTACGTCAAAAACAATGCCAAATACGTTGTTTTCCCCCTAAATTTTATTTTCTACAGCAACACGTTTGACATGCAGAATATCAACGATCAGGCTCATTAAAATATTCTCCGCGGACATAATCTTATAAAGTGAAGGCTCATAATACTAACAGAAAAGTACTTCAGACTCACAGTGTCCAGTTTTCTGTCTACTCGTTCTTATTGAGAAAAATAAACATGTGTATTCGGTCAGGTGTCAGCCAGGAGCGCAACCGGGTCATAATCAGTCCCGCTGGAGAAAAGCCCAGACGGCTCTGATGTTGCTGGTCTGTAAACGTAGCGTACCAGAATTTCCCACCTGTCTGTTGCCTTCGTATCCAAAGGTGGGAAATATCCTGTTTAAAGTTGTCAACCTTTGTGTCCGTGTCGTTGTTGGCAGCAGTTTTGTATTGATCCTCTTTTAAAAAGCGCACGTGGAGACCTGACGCACAGCCGCAGCCGCCAGCTGAGCGTCTCCGCTGTGCGCAACACCTTTAACAGCTGATTCACATCGAAACATGCTTTAAACTTAAAACACCTCCCTGATAGATGAGTGTAATATGAGACCACATGATGTTTGTTCCACGTGATGGAACATTGATAACAAAAATGTGTGTTTCGAGTAATTTCTTGACAATCAATTAATCGATAATCGATTAATTGTGGTCATCCCTAGTGTGTACTTTAGAGGTAAATGATTTACAGGCGTCTCCTCTTCTTTAAAATAAACAGACGTCGTTATTAAAGCTAATAAAACCCTGTATAAATAGTTTTCAGCTGCTTCCAAGTGAGCTCCGTGGGCTGCAAGCTGAGCTGTCTCGAAATGAATCAAGGCTTGTTGCTCGTATAACTTCCAGACATCTGATTATTAAAATACTTGCTGGAAATGATCAGACAGTAGTTTGTTGCAGATGTTGTAATGTCTGGTGTTGAAGTCAAAGACAGCAAAGGAAACAGTTTAATGTGTTTTAGTGCTGTGTGAAAGGTTGATAGATCTGTTCATGTTGGCTAATGTGTCCAAAGTTTATCATCATTCTTGACATATATTTGACCCCAAGCCTCCTCTCAGAGTGTTATACTCCCAGTCCTATCATACCTCATGTTGCTGGAGTGAATTGCGAAGCAGTGTTTCTCACAATGATCTTATTCAGTCTTTCTTTTCCTCTTTTCCAAACATAGAGTTATTACCTCTCGGCATTAGCTTCATCTCTGTGTACAGCTGGTGGTGTACAAATACAAAGAAATACTTCTTGTGCTTCGACAGGGACATTCGCTTTTTTTCACAATCATAAATTACGATGACATCAACACATTTTCAGCCCTCATCATTACTTACATCCAGTGTGAATCAGCAGTGCAAACTCTTGGCTGATTTCCTGCATAAATACAACACATTCTGCCTGAAGTTGTGCAAGAAAAGACCTGCTTCACTGAGAGTGACAACAGATAGTTTTGTTCAATTCCCCCAAATTAGCTCCGTACCTTCAGATGCGCATCATTAAAACAAACTCGGCTAACTCTAAAGCTGCTGCAGAGCTGTAGTTACAAATTCCCCCTCAGTGGGATTAATAAAGGTTTATCATATCTTAGTTTGTCACTCTCCTCAAATGCGGGTTTCTTACTGTGCTCGCTTTAAAACTGGCCTCCACGCAAACAGTGTTATACATCTCACTGTAAGTAATGCTGCACATATGTTCACCTTTTTTAAACACAGGTGAGAAAGGGATTTACATCAAACAGAGGTACACACAAATGACAAACACAGAGCACCTACAAGAAATCAGATTAAACAGCGTTAAAAATACAAACACCCATGAGAGGACAACCCCAATAGCTACAGCAACAAATAATCACTCACTGCAGCGCCTCAGTTTAAAGTGAAGCAGAACATGTAGCTGTTTAAAATGATCCTTGAAACAGTAAGAGATTCAGAGGTGTGCGAACTGTGGGTCAAACTTGATGATTAAACTTCTCTGGTCACTTTCAGCACCTCCAGTATAGCTGGTCAACGTGCTGTGTTCATACATGTAGGCTGTATTTAATGGACATAGTATTCGTGACGTCACCCATCTGTTTCTGAAGCACTGTTTTGAAGCCAATCGTCGGTGTATCGTCAGCCATATTGGAAATGCTGAACTCAACCTAACTGCTGTTGAGCTACTGTGAGGTAAACAGGCAGGCTTTGAGCCTCCTCCCCAACAGCGTGTGTTCCCGTCTGTCAATCAAGTCAGCTGTGCATCTCGTAATGGAAAACTTGTAATCTTAATATCGTCGAAATTGCTGCGCTATGATCGTACAGTGTGTGCCGAACAAGAAATGAGCTATCCAGACTACACTCGTTTTTTTTTACCAGGTTGTAAACATGTTTATTTCTGCTGTAAAGATCGTCTTTTTTGAATTGGAGTGTATGTGATTTCCGGTACTTCCGAAGCCAGCCTCAAGAAACTGCAGTTGTTTTTTTTGGGGCTTTTTTTTGTTAAGTTATATCTTTTGGCTTTTTTGCCTTTATTGACAGGACAGCTGGAGAGAGACAGGAAACGTGGGGAGTAGAAAGCGGGGGAAGACATTCAGCAAATGGTCGACCGGCCGGGAATGGAACTGGCGACCTCTATACAAGGACTATAGCCTCGATACGTGGGGCGCTTAGAACGCTAGGCCACCACCGCCCCAGAAACTGCAGTTTTTAACACTTCCACTCTGTTCTCGCGGTTGGAGGTTGCTACTTGGTTGTGTTGCATAGAATTAGCAAATGACGAGTCAGAGGTGAAGTTTCTAACTCACCTGTAACTCACCTGTATGTCTCCATTGGAATCCCCATCTAAAAAAATTGCATAACTTTGATTCCTTCTCTGACTAAGTGCTTTTAAAAATGATCTATATTAATAGAAAGTCTACTTAACAGGTCTGCAGGTGGCCTGCTGTCATTACCTGCCACAGCCAACATTCATTCTGCATTTTATAGGTGGCAGGTGCTGATTAATTCCTGGGACAAAAGTCTGCAGAATGTTCTTTTCTGCAGTGAAATCTGCCCCTCAGGAAAACTGCCAAGTATTGATCAAGCCCTGTGTTTTACAGGTGATAGTGACTGTCTTTAATAGCACTCAGTGGTTTTCAGTATTGAAAAGATTTCACAGGATTATTTTAATATCTAAGAGAAAGATCAATCCTTCAGTGTGCTGATGCAGCAGCTTCCATTCTGAAGCCTCTGTAGAGAAATTGATACTGTTAACATTACATTTAATCTGTGCAGTGAGTAATGATCATTAAGGAACACGGTGGCGGTGACAGATTGATAATGAAGTGTCTGTTAATGATAATGTGGTTAAGATATTAAGGATAGAAAGACTATAGGAAATAATAGTTTCAATAAGTCATTCATTACAGAGGATAATTACCTTTTGACAGCACCGCACAGAATTTGGTTGCACTTGACACCTGTAAAACACAGCAGCTGAATGCTTCTTTTATGCTGTATATTCAGAGCGAGGAATCCTTCAAACATTTAACATACTCTGCAGAATACATGCAAATATCCAAATAATGATTAAATCAGTCCTTAAATGTGATGCTAAGATCTATAACATAAAATGATGACTCTAACCTTTTACATTTGTAGCTTTCACGCTTGAAAAGCAGCAGCAGTGTTAATCAGTGTTTCAGCTGTGACCGCTCCCACAGCAGCTAAATCTCAGAAATAGACCAGGTCAAAGTTTCTGTGCCCACAGGATGTGGTCCGTTGTTTCTCTGCTAACACTCGCACCGCAGTGGCTGTATATGAAAGCTTGGTGGAGTTCTCTCTGTGGACACCGTTTGATCAGTCGTGTGATACCTGCTGGACTGTTGATGTCAGATTCTTTTGAAGAAGGCCTCACATGAACCCTTGTTGCTGTTTGTAAATGATCAAGCCATTATACCGACAGATCCAGCAACACTTGTTTATTGTTGGGACTTAAATACATTACATTTAAATGATAATTGTCATTAGTTGATTTTAATTTGATTGACAATTAAAGTAATGGTCTAATTATCCAGATTAGGTGTTGCTATTTAATTGCTGTACTGCTGTAAGTACTGATTGGCTTTGGAGCAGTTTACATTGCCCTGTAGTATTTACAGCAATAAATAAGGCAGTGCGATAAAAATCTGGATGCTATATTTTTATATATTTATATATTCGATAGGACAGCTGAAGAGAGACAGGATATGTGGGAAGTAGAGAGCGGGGGACATGCAGACATGGTTGCAGCCGGGAATCGAACCAGCGACCCCTGCGATGAGGACTGTAGCCTCTGTATCTGGGGCGCACAGACCACTAGGCCACCAGCGCCCCTGGATGCTATAATTTTATGAAAATAATCGTGCTAATAATGTGATTTTTTTTTGAGTGGAGGCTGTTTTACTCTTATCTTAAAGCACCCTTTCTAAAGCTGAAATTAACACGATATACTACAGTCAAGGCCAAAAGTTTTGAGAATGACACAAATATTACATTTTCACAAAGTCTGCTGCTTCAGGGTTTTTAGGTGTTTTTGTCAGATGTTTCTATGGCATAATGAAATACAATTAGAAGCATTTCATAAGTATCAAAAGCTTTTATTGAAAATTACACAGAATTCATGCAATAAGTTAATATTTGCAGTGTTGACCCTTCTTTTTCAAGACCTCTGCAATTCTCCCTGGCATGCTGTCAATCAACTTCTGGACCAAATCCTGACTGATGGCAGTCCATTCTTGCATAATCAATGCTTGGAGTTTTTGTGGGTTTTTGATTGTCCACCCGCCTCTTGAGGATTGACCACAAGTTCTCAATGGGATTAAGATCTGGGGAGTTTCCTGGCCAAGGGCCCAAAATCTTAATGTTTTGTTCCCCGAGCCATTTTGTTATGACTTTTGCTTTATGGCAAGGTGCTCCATCATGCTGGAAAAGGCATTCTTCGTCACCAAACTGCCCTTGGATGGTTGGGAGAAGTTGCTCTCGGAGGACGTTCTGGTACCATTCTTTATTGATGGCTGTGTTTTTAGGCAAGATTGTGAGAGAGCCCACTCCCTTGACCGAAAAGCAACCCCACACATGAATGGTCTCAGGATGCTTCACTGTTGGCAAGAGACAGGACTGATGGTGGCGCTCACCTCGTCTTCTCCGAACAAGCCTTCCTCCAGATGCCCCAAACAATCGGAAAGGGGATTCATCAGAGAAAATGACTTTACCCCAGTCCTCAGCAGTCCAGTCCCTGTACCTTCTGCAGAATATCAGTCTGTCCCTGATGTTTTTACTGGAGAGAAGTGGCTTCTTTGCTGCCCTCCTTGACACCAGGCCTTCCTCCAAAAGTCTTCGCCTCACTGTGCGTGCAGATGCACTCACACCTGCCTGCTGCCATTCCTGAGCAAGCTCTGCACTGAGATCCCGCAGCTGTAACACCTTCAGGAGACGGTCCTGGCGCTTGCTGGACTTTCTTGAGCGCCCTGGAGCCTGTTTGGCAACAATTGAACCTCTCTCCTTGAAGTTCTTGATAATTCCATAGTCGGTTGACTGAGGTGCAATCTTACTCGCTGCTATAAACTTCCCTGTTAGGCCCTTTTTGTGCAATGCAATGATGGCTGCACATGTTTCCTTGCAGGTAACCATGGCTAACAGATGAGGAACAATGGTGTCATGCACCATCTTCCTTTTAAAGCGTCCAGTCACTCAATCATGACAGATTGATCGCCAGCCTTGTCCTCATCAACACCCACACCTGTGTTAATGTGTGTGACACCTGTGTGTCATTGAAATGATGTTAGCTGGTCCTTTTGTGGCAGGGCTGAAATGCAGTGGAAATGTGTTTTTGGTGATAAAGTTCATTTTCAAGGCAAAGAGGGACTTTGCAATTAATTGCAGTTGAGCTGATCACTCCTCATAACATTCTGGAGTATATGCAAATTGCCATTATAAAAACTGAAACAGCAGACTTTGTGAAAATTAATAGTTGTGTCATTCTCAAAACGTTTGGCCATGACTGTACAGTAGTTAGCCTACATGACAAGATAAGACTATAACATATAATCTGTCAGCTTGAGGAATTATCTTAGTTGTCAGATCTCTGAAAGAAGTGAAAGAATGAGGCCAAGCCAAAGTGAAGCCCACACAAAGAGCGTTAAAAAAACTAATATTTTTAATGTCAAACTGCTTATTTTCAAAGTTTTTGATCAGTCTTTATTGCTCATAGGTAGACTGATGTTGAAAGTCTCTTGATTTGATAGATGCTTCATAGACATAGAGTGGTCTAGACCTCCTATGTTTTTAAAAGCGTCTTGAAATAACGTTTGTTTTGATTTGGCACTATACAAATAAAGATTGATTGATTGATTCATGGAGATGTACTTACCTTAAAAGGATTTTTTTTCTAACGCGGCAATTTGGAAGATATTAAGATTACGTATCTTCCAATATGAGAGGCACAGCTGACTTGATTGAAAAGAGGGAACACTGTAGCTGTTGGCTAGGAGGCTCAAACCCTGCCTCTTTACGTCACACTGGCTCGACAGGAGCAATATGGCTGCCGCTGATGATTTACCTCAAACAGCGCTTCAGAAACAGATGGGTGACGTCACGGATCCTACGTCCATATTTTAGACAGTCTATGGTTGAGGGCTACTTCGAACATGAAGGGAATTTAAGAGGGCAAGTTGTGATAATATTAAGAAGAAAGTATGAAGTATAGGAGCACAGCCTTGAAGTGAAAGAGTTACAGGAACACTTATTATTTCATTAAAGTCAATCCTCAGTGTTTTCCTTGTCACCAGCTTGATTCCTGGAAGTCTGTGTGCTGCACATAATCACATCTCAAAGTGTGAAACCAATATCTATGAGGAGGAGAGGCCCATAATAAAATCTGTAGGGCACTTATGAGCGAAACCTTTTCAAGGATGAAACACACTATACCACAGGGACAAGCCATGGTCAGAAAGATGATGGGGGGGTTGTTCACTTGCTAATTGCCGGGCAGCGTTGCTTATGAACTGGTTTCGCAGTTAACCGTTGTCCCCACCCTCCCTTTGCATTGTGAGCACAGATGTTTCCTAGCGAGATGCAGGTGTAGCGTGGTGTGTCTCACACTCAGACAGGAAGGAGCAGCCTAACTGCTGCCGCTCTGTCGCTACACACAGACAGACAGACCTGCCTCGGCTGTCTGCACCTCACAGTTTCTCTTCAGCTTGTGTTGTAGTTTTTGAATTCCTCAGAAGTCTGATTGCTCATTGCAGATCACAGTGTTTTGGTCATGCATCCAGACACGTCCTGTGTTTAAGTATGATGACACAACCCTGTAACTTTGGGATTTGAACGCTTGCCAGACTGTTTTTTCCCTCTTGAGTCATTGATGGAGAACAAATTAACCACATGTTTTCTGTTTACTGAGGACGCTGCTGCCATTGATTATACCACACTATTATGGAATAACATTGTAGTGGAGCAAATTATAGATTTATATCAATGAAATCAAAGGTGTGACACCATTAGGGTTGCAAAATTCATGGAATTTTCAAAGTTGGAAACTTTCCATGGGAATTAACGGGAATAAACCAGGAATTTACTAAATTGAGACCACGCCCCCTACATGCACCGTGCATTCCTCCATCACATGCACAGATGGTTTCTAGAATCCTGCAGAGGCTAGGCTTGAGAAGTTTGAGGGAAGATGCTTTTTTATTGAATGGGACTTTTTTGGAGGGAGAGGTGCTCTTTTCATTTAACATTTTGAATGGGACTTTTTTGGGATTGCATTTTTGCATATTGATTGTTCAATAAAATATTTAACACTTGATAAAGTTATACTTACAGATACATCTATTTAATTGTATTATTTTTGATGGATGTCTGCTTATAACAAAACAAATATTTATGCTTGGGTATGATACCTTTCCATTAAATTTCCATAATTCCCATTGAAAGTATCCAATTTGGAATATTTCCCAAATTCCCCAGCTTAACTTCCAATGGAAATTTACCAGAAACTTTCTGGAAATGCACCAGAAATTTCCCACCCCTTTGCAACCCTAGATATCATAAAGTCTTAAAAAAGTTGCACCGATGCTGTCTGTCTGGCCGTCTTTTAGAGCGGACTTTTCAGCTCGCGACCTCCACAATATAGCTGCCAAAGACTTGTGACCCCCACTGTCCCTCAAAGTGATTTAATGTGGCTTCATTTAGCTGTGCTGTGTTTCCTGTGCAGCTATGAATTAACCTGCTGCTACTGGTGCTTTTGATAATTAACTGTTCACTAACCCTAAACTTAGAAATCATCTGGCAACAAAGAAAAGCAGAAAACTCATATTTTCTATTTTTAAGGTTTTATTTCAAGGTTAGCCACTAATTTGTCGATATTTTTTACTATAATGGGTAAAATGTTCTATTTTTAGATAACTTAAAAAAACAAAAACATTCTTAAAGACATCTCACGATCCCCCATTTGTGTCTAGCGACCCCCCAGGGGTTCCCGACCCACACTTTGGGAACCCCTGATTTAGAGGGTTAAAGGTTCAACTTTGTTCCGGCATAAAAACATTCTAGTGCATTCAGCAGCGTGCAGTTTATGTCACTCTTTCTAAACCCATCTGTCATTGCAACCCTGTCAACTAGCCATATGGTCTATGGTTGCATTGATCGTTGTGAGGTCACTGATTATGACCAATTCAAGACTCCAGCACCTCCTTCCGCTGGTCTAACGCAGTCTACTGACTTTATTGTATACCACTGTTTTCTGTAATACATTATTATAACCAAATGAACGGGAACATTTTTAGTCGTATGTTGGTGGCATCAGTGTAAAGGACACAGCTCACTTTTTAGATGACAAAAAGGTTAGTAAAAGTGCATCTCATACTCCAAATTTGACGGTAATTACAGCATCAAACTCACACCACTTCTCTGAGCTCTCTTTCACAGTAGCATAAGAGTTCTCTTTGTTCATTGGTAAAATGCCAGCATGGATGCATCCTTGCCTTAAAGGCTTTTATTGTGCAGAAGTAGTCCGCTTGTTCAGTGTCCAGCCTAAAGCAAATCACTGTCCTGTGTGGAGTTTTTTAAAGTCTTTGGCAGCAAGACTGATCTATAAAAGCATCTCAAACAGATGCATGTAGCCAAATTGGAGAGGTGTTTGGCACTGCAAGATGAAACCATTGCAAAACAATGGCCGTCTGAAAACACACGATCAACCATTCTTTATTTATATATTGCCAAATCTACACCATAGTCTTTGTTTTAATTATTTATAAGGACCGAGTTTGAAGACTGGATAAGATTCAGTCTGATCTTAATCCACTATAGGTGCATTTTGACCAAGAGTTCCGGGGTCTTTTAGCCCCCAGAACTACTTTACCTGGAACTAAAAGGTTCCTGTGCCCCCATTGTTGTCTGCGTTTTGACCGTGGGCTGAAGTCCCGGGTAGATTGTGCAAATCAGGCCAGTGACGTATGGAGGAAAAAAATTATTTGAATAATATTTTGAAATCTTAATAAAAAACTAAACTAGTATGCATTCCCAGGAACTCCCTCTGTGTTTCAACAACTGTGTAAACTCCACAAACACTGTTGCGTTCAACCGAAAGTCCCAGGACCTTTGAAAAGTACTAGCCCCCAAGCACAGGCTTTTCAGGGGGGAGATTAACTACCCCTGACCTAATTTTAGACCTTGGCTTCTCCGGTCGAAACGCACATAGTTCAGGGATAAAGTCCCTAGTTCCGGGGCAAAGTTCCTGAGGTCGGAAAACGCATTATGAGTATTAAGGAAGTCACAGTGTTAAGGAAAAGCTTCCTCTTAACAGGCAGAAACCTCAAGCAGAACCAGACTCATATTAAACAGCCATCTGCTGCAACCTGCAATAAAGCATGCAACACAAGTGTCATCAAAGCAGTCGATTTCACCGTTAAGTTTTGGTGTTAAAATAAGATAATTTCTTTTGAAGCCATACCCTGACCTCCGTCACTCAAGCCAGTATGCTGCTGTGCTGTGGTGTGTTATTTCAACATGTACATCAGTCTCAAAGCTGTGGTGAAAAACAGCAAGAGTAAGCTCAATTTTGACGGGTCTGCCTCAACAAACAAACACGCTCTTCGTCACTCATTGTACAGGATTCGTCCACACAAGTGTGTTGTTGATAGAAGTGCAGCTAAAGTGTCTCTATGTTAACTGTATCAAACCAAATTTCTCCGACTAGCTTGTTTGCTACAAGGTAGACACATTTATTGATACTCTGATGCTTTTCACAAAGTATCCGTTATTTTTACGTTCATCAGTAACAGAAAGTGTTGAAGCCAAAGACTGTATATGGACGTAGTATCCGTGACAACACCCATCTGTTCCTGAAGAGCTGTTTTGAGGCCAATTGTCGGCGGCAGCCATATTGCTGCTGTCAAGCGATTGTGACGAAAGAGGCGGGGTTTGAGCCTCATAGCCAACAGCTACAGTGTTCCTGCAATCAGCTGTGCCTCTCATTGGAAGACTCGTAATCTCAATATCGTCGAAATTGCTGCGTTAGAAAAACATTCACCCCCCGTACAGTATGTGCCGATCGAGACATGAGCTATCCAGACTACACTTGTCTTTTGTACCAGGCTGTAAACATGTTTATTTCTGCTGTAAAGATTGTCTTTTTTGAATTGGTGTGTATGTGGTTTCCGGTACTTCCGGAGCCAGCCTCATGTGGATCCTCGATGAACTGCAGATTTTAGCCCTTCTGCATTGGACTCATTTTTAGGGATGCTCCGATCGATCGGCCACCGATCATTATCGGACGATTTCTCTGAAAAAGTGTGTGACCGGCGTATGTCGATCAATGCCTTTCATTGCCGATCACAAAAAAACATCACCTGTGGCTCATACTTTGCAGCCTGCAGCCCGAAGAGGACCTGTGCGTAATGTGCCCCCTCCCCCTTTCCTTCACACTGCGCAGGCGCGCAGCGGCAAACCACAACAAACATGTCTGCTGTGTGGAACTTTTATACAGTCTGTAAGAGTGATGTAAAGTTTGCATCCTGCAACACATGCGACGAAAAAATACCTCGCAAGGGAAGCACGTTAAAAAAGCTTCAACACAACCAATTTAATAAGACATTTAAAGAGCAAACACTTGGCGGAGTATGGTGAGGTTTTGAGGCTCACGGCAGTGAATGAAAAGAAGACAGCCGGAGCAGCATCAGTCAGACGGCAGCTAACACAGCCCACGGTGGCAACACTCGCCTGTATGAGCGTGACAGTCAGAAGGCTATTCAAATAACCCGAAAAATAATTGAATCGGGCTAGATGAGCCTTTCTCAGTGGTGGAAGACACCGGGTTCCGCCGACTGCTCTCTCACTTTGAGCCCCGCTACGTGCCACCGGGACGTAAATAATTCATAGAGACGTAGCGCTGCCAGAGCTCTACCAGACAGTGTACTCTCACATCGAACGTCTCCCTAAAGAAGGAGTCATATTCTCTGTAAGTTTCACGAGTTTCAAACATGGCATATTCAGAAAGACAAACTTGTGAGACATATTGTCTTTTATTTATTTGACTTTCTGCACTATTTAGCCAGTTGAGAGCCTTAATGTTTCCAATCTGTTAAAGATTGGGTTACTGATAGCAGGTACATTTAAGTGTCTTTCAGTTGTCCTTTTGACTGAATAGTTGCTGCATTGTGTCTGCAAGGTATTTTTGTTGTTGTATTTTTTCTCTTGAAGAAGTTAGTAAAAAGACGTTTTTTTCTAAATTAAGGTGATTTTATGGTTCCTTTTTTCCCAGATGATGTAGCACTCACAATAACTAAATTGAAAAATGTACAGAAAATCCATGTGATCGGTATCGGTGATCGGCAGCGATCGGCACTCATGGCTGATCGGTATAGGAATCGGCAGCATAAAATCTGATCGGAGCATCCCTACTCATTTTTAGACCGAAGGTTGCCGCTTGGTTGAAGCTTATGAAAAAACATGTCTACACTCATATTTTCAACCTAATGCTGCTGCGAGCAAAGGAGGCGGAGTAGAGACTGTCATCAAACTTGAGAGGAAGTGAAGAGAGAGCGTGTGCTAGGGGTGGATAAAGTTGAAAACTGAGGTATAAGGTGTTCAATTTTCCAAATGTGTTACAGAGGAAGCTCTAATGAACGTATTAGGAAAACAACAACACAGTGAAACATACAGAGATGCTTGATTTTGTCTGACTGTAGCACTTGTTTGCCTGCTTCATCTTGCAGTTCCATTCTGCTCACCATCATACCTGCATCTTTTATAAAGCTCTGACACAACAATAAGTTCTCTGATGTGTAAATACCAGCGTTATGTTACGTCCTTTCAGCATCTCAGAACCATGTCCGGTTTGTGTCTGGTGCAGACGAAGGAGAGAGACAGTGTTGTCTTCTGGACCCTGTATGTTTTCTATTAGTCCTGACATGTGGACTGTTGACATGGAGCTTCATGCTGCACAATGATTGATGCTATAACATGTCCAAAGTAAGAAACAGCAGATCCCCTCCCGATACGCACAACACCATACACTTCTTCTGGCTTGTTAAAGGTAATTCAGAGGGAATATGCCAATATCATTTCGGCTCTCTACATTTCTCTGGACAATTATACGTACTTTTCTTGATTATTAACAGAGGGAAAAAGGCTTTTCTACACCAGCACTTTTTGCAGTGAGGTAATTGAGCGCCTGGATTTTATGGGAACATATTGATATATTTTAATTTTACTAGATTTGTATCCAAGTTTAAATTCTGGTATTGTGACGTAGTGCTGGGCAATATTGAAAAAGATGTTATCATGATACAATTTTTCATATCAGTTGACATCGATAATTTTCCCAATAAATAAATCCTTTTCTCCTCAGTGAAAGTTGAATCTGGGATTTAGTAGTCTAGTAAATAGCCAAAATATCTTAACTAATGAAGTTTAGTGGCATTTCCACTCTTTGAGCTGGTAGGTTTTGTGTTTTCTTCAGTGTGGCTGTCGCTCGTATCAGCTGTGTTTGCATCCCACTCCAAACATCTTTAAGCCTGCCTACCTCTAACCTTGCAACATGATTGGCTGTTGCATGCCGGCTTACTCTTCTGTTTAATGTTGGGTGGGAACCATAGACTGTATAAAATATGGACGTAGTATCTGCGACATCACCCATCTGTTCCTGAAGAGCTGCTTTTAAGCCAGACGGCAGCAGCCATATTGGAAATGCGGAACTCAACCAGGCATAGTGTGACGTAAAGAGGTGGAGTTTGAGCCTCTTAGCCAACAACTACGTGTTCCCATCCGTACAGTGCCGATAGAGAAATTAGCTACGTAGACCCAAGCCGTTTTTTGAACCAGGCTGTAAACATGTTTATTATTGCTGCAAAGATCGTCTTTTTTTAATTGGTGTGTATATGGTTTCTGGTGTTTCTGCAGCCAGCCTCAAGCGGATTCTCGATGTTTATAACACTTCTGCATGGGCTTCATAGTTTGAGACTGGAGGTTGCCGCTTGGTGGGAACTAGCGCTTAAGACACTTTAGCGCCCCCTCCCTTTCCAGTGGTTGGGGGTGTAATGACAGATTTAAATATATCAACGTTTTATTGTACATTTGTTATATTGAGATTGAGAAAAATAATATCAAGATAATTATTGTTACGGTTTTATCGCCCAGCCTCATTGTGACGACCCTCATCTGTTTTGAGTGAGGCATCAACTCTTTTCATTCAATCTGAATAAAACTATTGGACAGACTTATTTCAATCATGTTACACATCATTTCCTCTTTTGGCTGAGAATGTGTGGGGAATTTTCAGAAAATTTCAACACATTTTGAGCTTTGAACGCAGTCGTAACTTCTCTCACTTCCCGCGTTTCAATGATTTCTCAGTCTGTGAGCTCACTGCTCTCTATAAACGGCTTTCTAACATGTTGTTGTGAGCCAGCTCTGCTCCAGCTGACGCCACACAGTGCTCTGTTTTGACATTCCCAAACCCACCCCCAGCCCCCACCGCCCCCATCACCACTAACACCGCAAATCTCTCAGCTTATCCTTAGCCAGGCGAAAGACCACCGCTCCGCCACAGCCACGGGTAATCACTTGTTCAGGCTCAGCGCCTCTGCTCTAGAGTTAAGATATCCCCTGAATTGTAATGGATTAATTGGTTGAATATACAGAGGGACAGCTTGCCAACTCAGCCTGAACGGAATAAGACTAAACGGCATGAAAATGAACAGTCCGTGCTCGCACAGATTACTTGAAATGTCTACAAGGATAGATAGAGGACCAAGATTGCCAGTGGAAATGGGGCTGTACGCCTTAGGCATTGCGTGTGTGTGTGTTTTTTCTGGTAGTAAGTGTGTGCGTACAGGCTTGTGTTTAGGTAGACATGGGTAGTCTGTCGGCGCTGGGGTGATAAGCAGTAGCGCTAGCTAGCAGTGGAGCGTAATGTTCCTGCTTTAACACTTAATAACCCCGCCAGTGATTTACTGCCTATGAGGCTTTTTCCTGTCTGTTTTGTTCTCTCTATAAAAGCCAGACATTGTTTATAGAAAGGAAAAGCACCCCCCCCAGCACTCACCAATAATGAGGATTAAGGTGGTGAGACCACATTTACCAGCATTAGTTTTTTCCTATTTGTGTTTCGAACATGCTGTTCATTCTGATATTGAAAGCACCTGAAGCACAAGTACACAGTTCTTTGTAGAAGCAAACCGATGTCCCAATTTTTAGGGCAATTTTTCTATTGAATCAACACAATGTATTTCCTTATCATCTTCTGCTTATCTTTCATCTTTCCGGGTTCCATTTTTCTTACTTTATCCCCCCCCCCTCAGTTTTGACAGCCTGGGTGTCTTGTTGTCAGAAGTGTTTGGTGGGTGAACTGCCCCACAAAAAGAGGATTAATACCTTCTCTGTACTCTCTGCTCAGCACATGTTTCCTCCGAGATGCTGAGTGGATCCTGAAGCAGCGACTTTTTACACTCACACTCTCCTCCCCTCCCTTCTCTTGCAGGCTGACTTGACGGGGATCAAATGGAAGAGGTTTGTGTGGCAGGGTCCCACCTCTGCACCCATCCTCTTCCCAGTAACAGAAGAGGACCCCATCCTATGCAGCTTCAGCCGCTGCCTGAAGGCCGACGTGCTCAGTGTATGGCGGCGCAGCCAGCGGCAGGGCCGGAGGGAGCTTTGGCTTTTCTGGTGGGGGGACGACCCAAACTTTGCAGACCTCATCCACCATGAGCTCACAGGTAGGAACCACTGGCAAACATAAAGGAGCATATGATTAAGAAGAAACATCTTTTATGCTGCTTGTTCTCTACATGGAGTTCAAAGGTCAGGGTCAGCTGCTGAACAACAACCAGAGAGCTTGTATTGACTCACAGATTCACTTCAGTGGAGTGGAGTATACCCTCTGACACAGAGTTGATTCTCAAGGCCAGTTCAGGCCAAAGATTTGCATCAAGATCAGTTAAAATGTGCAGTAACTTGTAGCCTGCTGCAAATGTTTATAGTGTTATGAAAGCATCAAGTTTACACCAGTGGTGCCAGACAAGCCTGGGTCGGCTCTCTGTCTTTGTAGTGGATTTATTTAGCCTTCAGCCAAACGCTGCAGGTCTGGGTCTATTTGACCAGGGGCCGGCTAAGCGCAAGTGCACATACAGATCAAAGAGGTTAGAGCTGCAGGAGAGAGCGCACCGTCTTAAGGTAGTGTGGAAGTCTGAGCTTGTTTATGTGTGCTTTCAAACATGGCAGAGCTAAACTATCAGGAAAACAGTCCAATCTTTCCCTAGCTGTTTCATGTTCCTGTTTCTGAAACAAACTGGTGAGAGTTTGTATCTTACCTGATGGGCTGATTGTGCTACAAGCTCATTGTCTGCTACAACAAGTGACATGCTTTAAGTTCAGCCACTGGTAAGGTGATAATCTGAGATGCAGGGGACACCATTGGCTTCCATTAAACATTCTTAGACATACTAGCTAACACTGCTGCATCTCTCCACTGTGAGGCTCTTGATCATTTGTTTTTGTTCTGAGCTGAGCTTTACAGTAAAAGAGAAGTTAAATAACTCTGCCTGCTGGTTTGACTTGTAGTGGGTCTTTCAAGTTATTAGAGCAAATTGAATGATTAAATAAAGAGTAAGGTTGGACTGCTATTTTATTTCTCTGAGTTATTGCAATGCAGAAAATGATCCATGAAAATGAAGCTCAGCTCCCCCCTCTTACATGCCATTTTAGCTGAATTCATTCAAGGTTATATATCTAAGAGAGTGATTGCTGTAAAAGATAGCTGGAAGTGTAGACGGCTCACAGCTTTTGTAAAAGCAGCACTTGAACATCGATCACCCTGTCATGATTCGTTATTGGTTGTAGGATGAAAAATGATACAGATTTCAGTACTTGATTGTCAGGTAGGCACAGGGGAGAGAAAGTATAAGTGAGAGCCTCGGGGAAGTGTTAAAATCTGTGTGATCTGATACCTCTCTAATGCCCCCTCTTACCCTCCTCTCACTGATAAGCTCGCCAGTCAGGATGGTAGTGCCAACACCTGCAGGGCGACTCCCTTTCTCTGGAGACACTTGGCATCACGCTATCAAATTATCACATGCGTGTACGAGGAAGGCTATTAAATCTCACATCTTTTTTTAAAAAAGATTCTAGCAGAGCAAGTAATGTGAAGTCTCATGTCGCCATTCCACGGAGGGTGAACAAGAAAAGGAAGAAGGAAGCGGAGCTCAGTCTGATTATAACTTGAGTGAGAAACACAGCGTGCAGGAGCAGCCATGCAGAAACGAGGCAAATGCCCCCCCCCCCCGCTTTCTGCTCTGCCCTCTTCACTAACAGTAACATTAGAGGTGGAGGGAAGATGGAAAAGGCCATCTTTATTCATGCTCTCTGCCATGTAGATTGAACTTTGGAGTTTGAGCCAAGCACAACCCGTCTGTGACCCTCCTTCATTATGAGACATTGTGCCTGGAGTGGACTCAAAAATGGGAGCTGAAAGCTATGGTGGGCAGCCCATTCAGGCCTAGCGGGTCCTGGTAATTACCTGAAGCGTCTGGCCCAGGCCCTCTAATGGAGTGTGCTACATTTCAAGTAGAATGGGGCTAGTATAGAGAATCTATATTTGGAAACTGCTGGGAGTTGGTGCTGTTTTCTTACACTGGCTTTGGGGGGATTAAACGTAATGTGTTTAGTGTTTCAGGAGATAGAAATTACATAATTGAATATTGACGGAAAAATCCGTGCTGCATCCTTTCTTCCACATATTTTGAAGCAGGATAAATCATGTTTTTGCAGGACTCTCTGCAGGTCCTGTTTGAGCTTCTATGTTTCTTGAATTTTGCATCCACAGGGCTTTTTTTCCCCCTGAGATTTCCTCTTGACGTAAACTCTCACACAGACATGCCCCCTAAGCACCTGATGAGACATTTCTGTTCCCCGTGTTCCTCAAGTGTTTTTGCACCTCGACTGAACTTTGTCTTGGTGTGAATGTTTCCCAGATGGGTGGTGTAATCCGTGTTTCCTGTTTTTGGAGGCAGCTGCTCCTTTCTCCCTTGTGGAAATACGTCTTCCTCTTCCTCCTCCTTCTTGAGCCTCCCCCCCTCCTGTAGCTGCTGTGGGGCTCTGCTGGTGAAATGAAGCAGATCGGCCTCTCTAGATGGATCTGAAGTCGGCCAGAGGGCTTCTTCTTCTTTTCCTCCTTCCCTCAACCCACAATCTGCAGCTGCTGATCATTGTGTTCAGCATGGTGTGTCCTGAGACCTGATAACACAGCTGAGATGGGGATGCAGGAATGTCTAGTGTTCTGTCTAGATGGCTTTACCTGTGTATATGAGCCTGTTTGTATCACAAGGGAAGGGATGATTCTGTCTTCTCCCTGAGTCACTGAAGGTATAAAGCTACCAAGATTCTCTACACTCCAAGATGTATTTGTCATTCTTTACACATCTATGTCTGCCACTGCTTCTGCAAGCAGCTGAGTGTAACACCATGGACATCTTCCATGAGAGAATATGTACCCTGTTATCCCTGCATTTAAACACTGCTGCACCTCCCCCCTCTATATGACGACTGTCTGCTCAACCAGGTTGAGTGTGTCTCTTCTGAGCAGCTCTGAACACCTTTGCCTTTCGATGGTGAAGTACAAAGTGTTCCAGACATCCCTGCAGCCTGGGATTATGAGAATTTAGAGCCCATACAACACAGATTTTATAAGGGGATGAACAGATAACTGTAAGCAGCAGATGATTCTTTGATCATTCATAACAATGCATGTTTTCTGAGTGGATTTGTCACCAACAGTATGACAATGCACAAACACTTACAATGCTTCCTCTACGAATAAATAACTTCATGGAAAAATGTGTAACATGATTGTTATTTTGAGGCTGATTCTAATGTAATGTATAATGCCCCATGTGCTGCAGACAGTGCAGAGACTATGTAAGTGGAGCTCACTCTGCAGGACAAACTACCGTAAAATCTATAATATCAGTCGCACCAGTAAATTAGTCAGTCTGTTTTGAAGGGTCTCTTGGTGGTAGAAGGGTTTGAATGGTCTTCCTGAGTGCAAATTTTCACTGTGCTCAGCAAAGTCCACTTTGTTCTGTTTCTGTACAGCTGTGTGGCTCTTTCTGGTATCATCTGTTTACACCATGTGGAGTTAAAAGTAGGGATGCTCCGATCCTGGTATTGGATATCGGCTAGATCGGACTCAAAAAGCTAGATTGGATATCGGTGACAAGGGGCTGATATATAGTGCCGATCCATATGGCAGATCTATTCATCTCAGTTCTATGCTTGTCTGTGTTTACAACGGCCATGTGCGTCTCCTACGTCATCAGCGCCGGCCGGTCTGTGCATTTTTCATCTATCTTAGTTTTGGATCATTACGGAACGCTTCGCCATGAACCCGTGTCGTTTACGCTCAAAGATTACAGAAACGCGAGTTGTGTTATTTGGATGTCTTTATAAAATGTGCTGCAGATTAATATTGTCACAATATCAGACGTGGAGAATGGAAACAGTAAGGGCAAAGCTGGGCAGAGTAATAATGTATTCAATGATTTTAATAGCCCTCCTCCCTCCCACAGGTACACTGTACTTCTGTGGGAAACACTATGGAAACATTAGTTGACATATTTTTTATTTTCTCATTTGAAGCAGTTTTTTTATACAAATTATTTAATTCCTCTTATCCACCGCTGAGGTTTATAGTTAAATTGTAATATCTCTTGGTTATTAAGATTAACTCTCCAAACTGCTGGTACACATTTGTTATCTCTTGAATAATGATACTGTCAGTTTAAAAATGCCAAAACATGATTCTATCCTCACATTAAGGAATATAGATTGTTAAATCAATACCGGGATCGGATCGGCTAGTATCGGTATTGGCAGATACCAAAGCCCAGGTATCGATATCGGTACCAGGACCTAAAAAGTAGGATTGGTACATCCCTAGTTAAAAGTCCTGCTAGTTACCAGTAGGGCTGTCAACGAATATTCCAAATTCAAATATATATTTGAATATTTAAAAAAAGCGGAGATTCGATTGTGAAAATTAATATTCGACTGTGGAAAACAAACACATCGGCGGCTGCTTTGGAGTGGGCGCACTGCATGACAGTTCAGGGACAGGTCACAGGAGTCACACATGCACAGAGTGAAGCAGACTGCAGAGAGAAATCCTTCCGTCCCCCGATCCTCAGTGCGCTCTGAACGCGTCTTTTCCTCCGCTGGGAATATAGTGAATAAAAAGAGATCGGGCCTCTTCACATGTGGACTGTCTTGTGTTTTTGGCAAATAACCTGTCAGGCCTAAGACCCTACAGGCAGTGGACTAAAAGAGCCCGACAATCAGTGACACTGGGATAAAATGCAGTTTTTCCTCTTTTTTTATACAAGCGCCAAGAATGTAAGTGGACTACTTTTTCGTTTTTAACTTCAATTAATGTTAATAATGTTTGCTTCAATCACTGAATGAAGCCTGCCTATATTAGGGACAAGAGTCGGGACCTTTAATTGCTCGCACAAGTCTTGTTCAGCACTCACTCAGCGCATTGCGCACAGAGAGGGAAGGGGGGCGAGCGAGCGAGAGGTCAACAGTCTTAAAAGTGTTACAGTATAGACCATTAGGACATTTACTTGTTTTGTAATGTGTAGGTATGTTTTAGGCTTGTTATATCTTAAATAAAAATACATATACAAGTATTTATGTCTCCTTGTATTAGTTTGTCCACCTGTTATTGACATAATGCGCAAAATATAGATATTCGAATGGTTCGAACCTATGGGATTTTTTAGAGCGAATATTCGAACGTCATTTTGGAGCAATTTTGACAGCCCTAGTTACCAGTGCAACAGTTAATCTGAGCATACATTAACTTAATCCCCTTTCATATTGTGAGTCTGCAATAACACCATAATGATTAATGAAGCGCCACTGTCATCATGCCTTTGTACTTTATACTTGTTGCACTGTTATATAACATTCAGTCCTCTTTTTTGCATTAAAAATGTGTTTTATAAACACAATGATGCCTTTTCTACATCATACCAAGCTGATATATGTAGTAACTGTGCTAACTTTAGAACTAAACAGCAATACAAATATGTCAGTGGTAGCCCCATAGTGACTTATACACAGGCCAGTCTCTATAATAAGTATACTCCATACTCCACCCCTATCCCTTTTTCTTTCTTTACACATCCAGATGAGCCCCTTTTCTTGGGGGCAGCCAAATGCAACCCTCTGAATATCTTCCAGAGAGACTGTTTGAGATTGTGTGCCCTGTTATCCCTATACTGAAACAACACTGCCTCATAGAAAGCTCCCCGCTGTCTATGAAGACCATCTGCTCACCCAGTAGTTGAGCCTATCTGTAGTGAATAGCTATAAACATCTTTCAGAGTAGACAGACAACACCTCTCACAGAGGATGCCCGCATAATTCGGCCCTCAGTGCATTGGTGTTTTATCAGTCCTTCCTCCAAAGCTGAAGATTCCCGCTGGTTTTCTCTCTTACCATCTTATTTGAAATTAGGGCTTATCATGCGAAAGGTAATAGAATACCAGAGTGAAGGTTTGTCTTGGTCCTGAGCACCAAGATCACAGATCACTGCTCGGACAGTGTTTGCGTGTGGAGCCAGAGAAACAGGATGATGATTGACAGTCTGTTGCGTTCTGTGGATTCTCCCGGGTGCTGTGCCTGAGGAGGTGAGAATCGACAAATACCAGCTAGCATGGCAGGGCAGACCCCAGCAGGACTGACCCAACCTGTGCACTCAACTGGAATGTCACAACTGTTGTCGCCTTTTAACTGCCACACTCCTTTCTTTTTGGTCCACTAGTTCGATGGATTTCTTTTGACTTTGGTCCTTGCCTGTCTTGGGAAATTTAAAAAGCTCTCTTTTTCTATTTGCAGCCTCTTTTTAGTCTTTAGTTCACTGTTGGCGGTAAACATGAAAATCCACTCTTTGCCTTTCATTTCGGCGAGCTGAAATGGCACTTGCTCGTTCCCTCACCACCCCCTTCCACCCTCATTAGATTAGCGGCCTGTGAAAGTCTTTTAATTTTGAGCAAGTGCCATTTCTGTATACCCGTGTGCCAGTAATCCCTCCCCTCCAAGGAGATGAGGGGAGAAGGAGTGAGCTGGAGAGATGAGAGTAGTGAAGGGCGGAAAACTTGAGGGATCTTTTAATGCCTGACACTTAATCACCATTGAAGGAATGTAAGGCTAACCACCGAGCCCTTTCTCTACGCTGTTGGACAACTTGCCTTGCTCATGCTAACACAACGGGAAAACCAATTCTAATTATCCCTTGGCCATGCACAGAAATTACTCCCAACAAGTGAATGGCATTGCTGAATTAACCCCCCTCTCCTCCTCCCAGTGGTTGAGTATAGGCATGTATTCTTATGCTAATGCCTACCTCTCTTCATCATCCTCCTGCCTTAAAACCACGTGACCAGGCGCAAAGACAAACGGCTGCCTCATCCTCCCCTCTAAGACACACTATTTTTGCATAGAAATAAGGAATGTATGTCCATGATGGTGTGAGGGTCAAGTACTCTGTGGTATATTTTATGATGTTATAGTTAGTCCTGGTCCCTCTTCCCGCTCTCAATACTGCACTTCCCCTCTACCACAATGCCCAACGGGGGTTTCCTCTGCTGGCAGTCTGGCACCATGTTTCTCTCTTGGGTTTTTCCTGTTCCCTTGGCTGCATGTGACTTCAGAGCGGTGGGCTCTACACATAGCTGCTTTTTTTCTGATTTTAGCAAAGGTCTGATTTGATGAATGTGTTTAATCTGAGTGAAGATGTCTTAGGAGATTCCCAGCATTGGGTCCCTCTGCAACACTGATGGGCCTTAAGTTTTGGCTCACCTCTAAAGGTTGTCTAAATCTTGTTCTAGTGCTTGCAACTCAATCCTTTGTGTCACTAAAGCATCTTTACACACTGAACTCCTTACATTTACGAAATAATTTCCTGAATGTACTTTCCTTTAACACATGCTCCTCACAACAGGAGATAATCTGTGTTGGACACACTGTCCTAACACAAAATACTCTACTTGCTTGAAGTTGAAGAGCAGTGGTTTCTTCCGCCATGGTCATTTTTCTTGTCTTAACATCGGTACAACTTGTAAAAGGTTGTTTCCCCAAGACAAACACAGCAATATGAAACATACTATTGATAACTGAAGTGAGCAGTAAAGACAAAATTGGTATCAAATTTGGGCGTAGTCTCAGGGACATCACCTTTTGTTGTTTCTGAAGAGGGATTTCAAGCTAAATGGATGACTGTTGTCATGTTGGAAATGCTCTCAACCTACATTTTGGTTAGCCTAGGAACACACAAAGAGGTGGAGCTGAGGCAACCTTAAGCCTGCTAGCAAACAGCGACAAGGCACCTGCCAGTCTGTTAACTTAGTTACATCCCATATTATACAAATCTATGCATTACTCCTGAGCAGGGTTTATATTTCTGCGTCAAATCTACGTCTTTGCATGAGCTGTGGGTCTGCGTAAGACTTTGCTCATGTGGAAGCCAATTCACAAAATGTAACTACACGTCTCAACAACACTAATGGTGCAATGGATCATCGTTGATCCATACAGATGCCTCTCCACGGTTCGGCACGGACGTGGTGCGCGGATTGGTTGATGAAAAAAAAAAAAGTTGCGCCCATTCACGTGATGACTGCATGTTCAATCCACACTCACTCGTCAAGCGCAGCGCTAGTCTTTGCAAGTGAAGGAGCAGAGGAACTTGAAAACCCTCCTGCATCTGTTCTGTCACATGTATGGGAGCATTTTGGTTTCCCTGTGAAATACAGTGAATGCTGAATGTGCTTGAGCCACGTTATGAAATTTCGACACACACCCACTAGACCAGAGGCCGTCAATACCCAGGCCGCGGGCCACATCCGGCCGCCTATTTGTGGCCCCCGAACTGTTATCCCTTCACCGCGTGTTTACCGGGACTTGTCTCCATGTCAACGATACGCAGACAGGCTGTTACTGGGTCACTTAGAGTTCAATGCTGCGAGTGCAATTTTTAACTTTCACTTTCGTTTATGGAGCAGTTCGCATATTGGCACTTTGCCAGCTGTAGGACCCTAGAATGCACGAAAAAGGTTTGTTCCAAGTTTGCAGCTCAAAGAAAAGTGGACGGTGAAAATCAGCAAATGAAAGAAGAATGGAGTGAAACTTTTGAAGTTCCTCTGCTCCTTCACTTGCCATGCTATGAAATGCAATGAATGAGGCAGGACTGGGCCCACAGTAAATTTTGAGTTGACTGTTGTTTTTATTTAATGGGCAAAACTTTACAAGTGTTTTACAAAATAAATGGAGGACAAAGTTATATTTTTCTTGTCTTGTTTGTTTTTTTTCTTGTTTTTTTTGCTGATCCGAAAAATTATCCGATCTGTGACTCAAAACCGTGATACGACTCGAACCATGAGGTTTTTTATCCATTGCACCCCTACTGGCTAGTGGCAGTTGTTGCGATACAGCTTAGACACAACATTTGACAGTTATTTGAGGCCTACAATAATAAAGATTGTTAATAATTAGTTTAAGAGACTAGTGATATTGGTGCTGACTAGCGAGGGTGAGGACTTTTTATTGTTTAGTTGACTAAACACACATCTTTAGTTCTCAGGACATTTATGAAGACGCTATGGCAATGTAGCAGAAAGTGGTGTTTTAGTCTGTTTCCTCTTGCGTGGATGATTTTCAATGGCTGTATTATCTGTCATCATCGTCTCAGTCAAATCCTCCTCTTAAAATGAGTGAAAGGTAAAATGTAAATACCTGAATGGAATGAGGACAGAGCTGACTTGACTCCATATATAATGTCAGAAGGTTTGTTGCACATATCTTTGAAGTATGTGAAACATCTATCCATGCACCATCCTATCATCATGCAGCAAAGCTTTTATTTTCAGGTGAAGGTTGAAAGGGACAGACGGTCATCTGCAGCCCAGTACAGGTTATCAGTGATCTATCTCCACTGTGGTCCCTGGAGCTCACACAGATATCCGCTGCTCTGTGTTAGGAAAAGTCTCCTGAGAATCAGAGATAGAGAAATGTATGCGGGAGGGAAGAAGAGGATTGCATTTGAATTGTCTATCTCCTCCATCAGTTGATGATGAACACATTGTTTGGGATCCATCCAGAGATTGAAGGAAGAAAAGCTCAATTTAGCAGCATGTGTGAGCTCGTGAGCTTGCTCTTCACAATAGTAGTTTGGGTTTTTTGTTGGTATGCAGTTTCATCTCGGAGCTTTCACGGCTTTGCTAAGTTCATAAGATTTCTTTTGTTCTTGTTTGACCACTCTCCTCTGTGCCTGTATGAATAAAGGGTGAAGAAAAAACAACCCTACATTGCACCTCAGGGCAGAATATCCCGTTCCAAAGGGCATATTTCAGTAGTCTGCAAGGGCTGAAAGATTCTCTGTTCAGGTCAGACTTTTTCTTCCCTGTCCTCTGTGAATATCTCCCATCTCCCAAATTATTGAACTGCCTTTTATATATGTGAGGGATGCTGTTTGAAAAAACTGTAGTATGTGTACTAGTATACAGTATATCTATAGACAGCTAATATCTACAGCATTTAAATACCAAAACATGTTTGAATTATTTATAGGAAAATGAAGAAGCTAGGCTTGAGAAGCTTGAGGGAAGATGCTTTTTTATTTGCATGTTGAATGGGACTTTTATGGAGGGAGAGGGGCTCTTTTCATTTAACATTTTGAATGGGATGTTGTTGGGATTGCATTTTTGTAGATTTTTGAAAGGGATGGGTCGGGGGATGAGTAATATTTAACTCAATATTCATGTTTTTGTTCTTCAAGGTAAGAATTGATTGTTCAATAAAATATTTAATACTTGATAAAGTTCTACTTACAAATAAATCTGTTTTAATTGTATTATTTTGGATGGATGTCTGCTTATAACATAAAATTTATGCTTGGATATGATACCTTTCCAGTTTACTCCCATAAATTCCCATAAATTCTCATAAATTCCCATTGACAGTTTATAATTTGGAATATTTCCAAAATTCCCCAGCTTAACTTCACATAGAAATTCACCAGAAACTTTCTGGAAATTTACTGGAAATTTTCCACCCATATGCAACCCTAGTTGCAATATTCGGATACCAATTCTCCAACATTACTGGGTTAGATTTTTTGATTTAATATCTTCTGTTATGTTAACGCCTCTGTATCTCCAAGCATCTACACTGCTCTGGAGCATATTTCTGATGAGTGATGCATGCATTTGGAGCAGCATGTTGAGCACGTTGCATCTTTTCTGTGTCTGTGGTATGCAGTCGTATGGATCATCAGTGAGTCTGCACTGAGTAGAAACAGATCTGTTTCCTGCTTTCCCCAATGTGACTGGCCTGTCACATTCAGTACAGGAAACAGTCTCTGAATCTAAAATAATACTCCTACAAAAACTAGCTTCCACGCACATCAGACTGCATTTTAATGTAACAGGTTTTACTGATGTGTGAATTTAAGATACTCAGAGACAATGCCCTTTTGAAAGAGCTCAGCAGTGACTTATTGGTTGTCTGGCATGATGAAGGTAGACTTGAGTTTATTGAGTTTACAGCTGTGAATTTAAAACAAGTTCAATTGAATTCAATAAGCCATGTTTATTTGCTATTAGAGCCACTATGTAGTCACTCATTCTCTAATTTTCTGCTGCTCTTTCCCATCAAGCTGAAGCCCATCAGCTCCACTCTGCCTCTTGCCACTTGCCTGCGTTAAGAACCTCACTTTGGATTTGAAGTTCTAATCTTGATGACTAAACAAAGTTTGACATTATGAAAATGCAGCAGCCTGTTTGTTTATCACAGAGTCACATTTCGCTGCTGGATGGGGAGACATCAGTTAAATGGTTGTCTCACTGTGCATTCGCATTCCCTTTTTTAAAGTTTGTAACAGCATATTCGCTGTGTTGCATGCTGACAGGAGCAGTGACACTCCAAAACAGATTTGATGCACAGATACAGTCCTGCAATGATGTAAGGCCAGTTCTATGCACAATGGCCCAGTGGTAGCCCCAGGCAAGGATTCTGAAAGGAGAAATGCCACTCACTCTTTAGAAATTCCCAAATGTTACTGACTTTGACAGCCTGTGGAAGTCTGAACTGAATCTTGAAATCCTCACACTTAATCTGTAAACGTGGACAAAGGTGGTCCAGAAGCTTTTTAGGAGACAGTGTAGAGTCTGGACCATGAAACTAGACTATTCACTAAAAAAATTCCTTTTAGATGATTTTGATACAATCTGATTTACTGCAAAAACTGTAGTTCCTCATTAGCAACACTTGAAATAATATAGGTGGAGCTTTGTCAGGAGAACACTCTTGTTGGGTGAAGCTGCTGTGGTCACATAGAGGCTTTTGATGGATATCAAATCAAGTTCAGGATTTGACAGTTACTTCGGTTCAATTGCCCACAGCCACAAATAGTAACTCTGAAGCCACCAAATGTTATATGTTGAGATGGCCTCCTGTGTCAGACAATTCTGTCCCCCAAGTGAAGTGTACTTAGAGCCGTGGGGTTGAGGATATCGTCTTCTTTCCCTGAAACTTGTAAATATGACCGTAAAATCTGAAGGCTGTCTGACATTTTGACAGACTAGGCTATGGACTGCGATTCTCACACTGAAATTCCCACAAGTTTAGCACTTATCATACAGGAAAATTCATCACAAATTTATAATAATATTAAAATGCTAATGTATTGAGTCAATGCTTGTGTAAGCTAAAGCTAACATATGATTTATGAGCAGTGGTGGTGCAGGCTAATGCTAGCATACTTGGGCTAGCTTTAGCGCACAACAGTAACTGAGTAGTTGAAGTAACATACCATAAACCCTCTCGCTAAAGCAGAGCCTTTGTTTTTACTAGGGATGTCCTGATCAGCTTTTTTTTTTGCCCGATCCAATTTTTTGATATTGAGTGACAACATGACAACATGCTGCTTCCTGTTACAGCCCTTTCAAAGTAAAGTTTTTTGGACTACATAACATGAGGGGACTGTTATTGTGAAAAGTATTTTTTTTTAAATGAACTGTTTATCCTCGGGGTAGCTTAACTACGATTATGGCGGCAGCCGTCGGGATTTAAAATATATGCTGTTGACCATTTAGCTTCAAGTCACAGCTACAGTCAGCGATCACACACATCTTGGTCTTTCAACTACCGAGTTTTAACACACTTTGAAGCAGGTAAAACCGTAGTGACAGATGAAAATCCCTCCAGATCGAGCTTCAGCTGCTTCACAGGCAAGTGTCACAGGCTAACACAGAGAGGAGGGTCCAAGTTACGTTGCTGTCTGTCAAATATTACTCTGTTACGCTACTATGTTTACCGGCCACTTCAGTTCTATCACACATACACATGGTTGGCCTAGTTAGCATTTCGGAATTGAGTGTATTGTTTTTATTAAGCCATACCGCGCCCCCCCGACGTACCTCTGCGCTAAGTTGTTCGTGCGTTCGAGTGTAGCTCAAATTGAGCACAGTGACAGCTGACATAAAGGACCGGATGAGATGATTGGCTCAAATGCCGATCACTGATCTATTAAAAAATGCCCAGATTGGCCCTGATCCGATACTTAAGATCGGGATCGGGACATCCCTAGTTTTTACTGCAGAAGGTACCAGGCCTTTATATGAAGCAGGCTTGTATTAGAGACAGGCCTTTATATCAAATACTCTCCACTTTAGAAGTATAATGGTTCATATTTTAGTTGGAAGTGAAGGATTGCACAGCTTTTGCCCCTGCTTAACCTGCCTAAATGAGCCAAAAAACATGATCTAACTCACAAAGCACACGTGAGAGGTCGAATGCACCACAAACTACGCTGCAACTCAAATAGCGTCTCTGTGCACAAGTGTTGCTTTCATTTAAACAAGCCATTATTATGTATTAATTTTGAGCAAAACATGACCTCTTTATGCAATTGAGTCCTTTTTGCATAAACACCCAATTCACTAACACTGGTGCTAACAGCCACACACTGCAAGAGTTGGATTTTTACTGTCTGCTCAGGGCTGGTGGTATTGGAGACGGATTATTTGTAATCGTCCTCCTTTTCAAACTCTTCAGTGATCATGACAATGTTAATAACTCTGGATGAGGTACAATAATAAGTCTGTAAATAAAATCTGTTAATATATTACTTTGACATAACTATTATTATGATACTAATAATAATAATCAGCAGTTAAATCAGTGTGGGGCTGTCTGCGGTTCAACCCTACTCATACAGCCTTTGTCATTCCTCATGACGACATGTTTTTTTTTTACGATCTAAACAAGCTGCTTTTTGCAAGCTCGCTCCAGGAAGTAAGCTAATTATAAACTGTGAAAATTGTGTCACATCTGTCATGAACAGACTCCATAATAAAATTGTGAGGGCTGTCCCTCTCAATCCAACTGATCATATGTGTATACCATTTAGCACTGTCAGGATGAGAGCGCACAGCCAATAATGGAGAGCGCACAGTCCCAGCCAATAATTAGAAGTTAGCCTTTATTCACTTATAAAGGACGTGATCCCAACTGTAAAAAGGAGCCTGATTGCTGATTAAATACCTGTCTTAATTTGAGGATTTACCTCATTCTTGCAAAATCTAACATTAGCCAAATTATTACTGTCGCTCCACTCTGAATTCAACTGAACCCCTGACAAGAAACACTTGCCTCACAAAACCCAAACAGCACAGACCGGGGGCTGAACGACAGATACAGTTTTTGAGAGATTGATCCAGTCATTGCAGTAGGCTGTAGCTCGTTATCTTACAAAAAATGAAAGTGAAACTGACGGCTAATGACACTGTATGATGGAATGTTTCAGGACCTTGTATGTCACAGTGACGGTGAGAAAGTCTAACGCAACCTCTGAGCAAGTGCAAGGTTACACATCCACAAAGACTGCAGTATTTTCCTGCTTGCATTGCAAAGGCTAGCACTAAATCTCTGAAAGGCACTTTAATGCAAAAAGTTCTGGTGGACATTAAGAGTGTATAGCAGATTAGATGATTATTATAACAGTAATTTCATTGTTTATTTTTCTGTAGGTTTCCATAGGTTTTAAGTGCCCAGAAATTGTCTTCTTTCTATTGTTTTTATAAAAGTTTACATTTTGGCTACTTGGTTCTTAACTTGCTGAGAACTTGTTTGTCCCAGAGGCCAGTGCTTTAAAATATTAGCATCCCTTCCTGCAATTAGCCAGTGATACACGAGAGTAACCCTGGCTGTGGTGCTTTCTTTTTTTCCCTTCATAGTTGTTTCCAAAGTTCAGTGAGCAACGCAGGGAATGATGAATAGACAAACCCAAACCAGCTCTTAAGAGGAAAATGTAGGGGAGGCCAATGGCTTTTGTGCTTGGGGATCAATTTTCCTTGGCTAATCTCCTGCCTGTGAACCACCCTCTACTTTCCCCCTCTCCTCCTGCTCTATCTCCCTCTCTGGCTCCTTCTGTGATGGATCTCCATTGACTGGCACAGCGCAGAAATTCGGCCATGCATGCAGTCCCGGCCCATGGGTGCAGTCTCCCTCTCTTTTCTCTCAATCTATCCCTCTTTCCCCTCCTCTGCTCAAGAAATATTCATTAATTAGTAATGGAGATTTTACAGAGCAGCACTGGTTCTCGCTCGCTCTCTCTCTCTCTCTCTCTTTCTCTTTTTTCTTACCGATAAGGACGAAAAGGCAGAAGAAGAGGAGAAGAGGAGAAAACCTTCTGGCCAGGCTTGGTAGAATCCCCTGAGCACAGTCGATCACAAGGCATTAATCTTGCTGTTTAATGACCAACTGCTGCTCTAATTGCTTATACACAGATGAGCAACTGGGTGGAGGGTGGAGGGTGGGCTCAAACAAAATTTCCAGTCATTACTTTGTACCAAAACTTTCTTATGAGGTTTTATACACAGCAGACACGCTCTGCACGCGTGTTGGGAATAAGCAGGAAACTGACAATGCATGTTTTCTTGATGATGTAGGAAAGGTGTTGTGCACTTCTGTGTAAAAGATGTTTTCACTTGCTCGCTGTAGATCTGAGTGTTCATATTGCTGTGCGCCCGCTTAAGAGCTCTTATAAAGGTCAGCTCATCTGGGCCCGCTGCACAGGAGGCAGAGACATGAAAGTGTCCCAGCCATCAGCTGAGCTCATAAATCTTTTGTCTAAATGAGGCCACTCATCTTTCACCCTGTGAGCTGACCACAGAACACAACTCCCCGCCCTCACATCACATGTGCACTCACAGATCTGTCACCAAGATGGAATTTTGGGTCACAGATGTAAGAGATGATTAGGGACCCAAAGTGGTTTAAAAACTTACAATAATATTCATCTTCTGCACTTAATACTGCATTTAGGAGTACTCAAGGAAAAGACTGACCCTCTGGGAACTTCTATAAAATGAACTTTCACTTCAGACAGTTAAGTTAATGTTTACTTTTTATGCACCTGTTATTATAACTAGATTTTCCTGAATTGTTATGCTGATGAATTGTCTCAGCTGATGGCACCAAATATTTGCTGTTTCCTTTTGTGAGGATTCAATACTTTCCTCTGGTATGTCATTTGCATTTTAGATTTGGGACTTGCTGAGAACAGGAGCTACTATTGTTTCACTTTTACTTTAACTTGATATTTTTGAGTAAAACAGTGACTAAATAATTCAAGAAAACCATCACAAGATGATTTATAACAACAATAGTTGTTGAGAGCTGTCAGTGCATGTTAAACACTGCACGATAGTAAACACTGTACAAAATATGGATGGGGCAAAATATGATAATATACTGTTGTCCTGACTCGTCCTATGCACTGTATGGCTCTTTCACTCTATGGCATAATAATGCACGCTTAACAGACTTCCCCTCTATTGTCTATTGTCTTGCAATTTTGTAGCAGAATTGTTGTATTGGGATATTATCGTTATGGTTGGCAATGTATTTAGTTTACCATATCATATTTTATCGTATTGTACCTTACTGTATCGTACTGTACCATATCTTACTGTACCATATTGTATCATATCGCCTGTATCGTATCGTATCGTATCGTATTGTCTCATACCCATACCCATGTTTCATAATTCCCTGGGCTGTTTTGTATTCCTCAGTTAGTCAGATATCGAGATGTATCACTGTAAGATTGTCTTGCAATTTTGTTTTTTGGGTGGAGAATTGTTGCATTGGGATATTATCGTTATGGTTGACAATGTTTACCATATCGTATTTTATTGTATTGTACCGTATCGTACTGGACCATATCGTATTGTACCGTATCATATCATCTCGCCCATATCGCATTGTATCCAAGCAGCAACCTCCAGTATAAAACTATGAGTCCAATGCGGAAGTGTTAAAAACTGCAGTTCATCGAGGATCCACTTGAGGCTGGCTGCAGAAGTACCAGAAACCACAAACACACCAATTCAAAAAAGCCGATCTTTACAGCAGAAATAAACATGTTTACAGCCTGGTACAAAAGACGAGTGTAGTCTGCATAGCTCATTTCTCGATCGACACACTGTACGGGGGTGAATTTTTTTCTAACGCGGCAATTTCGAAGATATTGATATTATGAGTCTTCCAATGAGAGGCACAGTTGACTTGATTGACAGGCGGGAACACTGTAGCTGTTGGCTAGGAGGCTCAAAGCCGCCTCTTTACGTCACAATCACTCGACAGCAGCAATATGGCTACCGACAATTGGCCTCAAAACAGCGCTTCAGAAACAGATGACAGACGCCACGGATACTACGTCCATATTTTATACAGTCTATGATTGTATCGTATCGTATCCTTTCATACCCATACCGCATCATATCATACCGTAGCCATACGGTGTCATATTAGTACCGTACCTATTCTGTATCGTATAGCAATGTATCGCATTGTATCTTATCATTTCACACAGCACCCTCTGATTTTTCCCCCTCGTACAAAAATATGTTTAAATCACACTTTATTCTTTTAGATATGTTATTTTAAGATTTTGTTATTTTGCAGCGTGCACTCTCTACATGCATGAAGTGCCCTACTGCACTATCAGGGTTCCCACACGTCCTGGAAAACCTTGAAAACAGTTGACCAGTTTTCCAGTACTGGAAAACACCTGGAACATGGGAGAAAAAGTAAAATGTCCTGGCAAATTATTCCAACAACTGTGTGCGCTCTGACACGATTAAAAAAACACATCCCCATTCATTGAAAGCTGAGTGCACGCTGTGCTTGAAAAGACAGCGACACAGACCGGTCCGGCTGCGCAACTTTTTTTCCACGTCTTTTCTCCCTCACTTGGTCATAATCTTGCATTCACAGAAAAGGGGGGTAGACTATATTGTTATGTTTTATGGTAAATTCACCTTGTGGAGTGCTCTTTTGATTCAAAGAGTCCTATTTAAGTTATAGAGTGACCAGCGGAGTCGAGCAGAGAGCTCTGTACCTCACAACTTTCCCTGCAGGCTGAGAGCTCAATCCCCGTACCGTTGCTAGTAGGAGTGCAAACTCCCGGTAGTGAAAACAAACTGAACAAAAGGAGCGACACGGCTGCAGGAAAACAGTTTAAACTTCTTTAAATCGCTGAGAGAGTTCAAAACTTTACTGAACATTTCCTGGAAATGTCTTGGAAAATGATCTCTGGAAAAGAGTGAGAACCCTGACTATGGTCCAAGTGATGACCAACGCTCTTTTTGATGTAGCGTAGGTCATCATTTCAGGTAAAGCAAATGATGACCCACATCTGAATCTGTTGTCTTAGATGTGTTTGGTGCCCATTTACCCACAGCTTTAGCCTCAAGGTAGTGCATCTATCTGTTCGTATGTACAGCATTCTTGAAAATGTCTGGAGGGGATTATTTTCTATCTCGTTTTTATCTAACTGTTTCTTTTATCTCTTTGTGGAATCAGTTAGTGGACAATGCCTCTTTGCTTTCTACCTGTTTGTTTTCCTGTCAGAGAAAGATCCCCTGTCAGTCCCGAGATCAATGATCTCTTTAAATAGCTGATATTTGAGCTCTCATGTTTTCTTGGAGGACTACTTGATGTTGTTTTTGCTTTTAGAGTCATGTACTCCTTTTGTCAAGTATTTTCAGTATACAAATATGTCCAGCTCCATGGCAACAGTTACACATGGTTGGATGAAAACAACTTGACTGGTTGGTGAAGGCATCCAATCAAAGTTCCTGGTTTTGTAGACTAATGCTGAGAGCTGAGGCTTCTGTTCTTGCTTTTGGACCAGGACCAGGGAGGACAGGTGCAACCAGGAAAAACACATGTTCAGTGATGTGGCCATATTTTGAAGTGTCTGTCCTTTATGTTGTTATTTATTCTTTATACCTGAACCCTCTCTGGAGTTGTCTTTGTGTCGAAACAAATCCAGAAACACTGGGGATGCAGAGCCTGGTTCTGTCACCCCTCGCCCTGAATGTTTGGTTTTATTTACAAAATTAGTTTTTCTTAGAAGTAATGCGATACAATTTAGTGTGACGGAGTGTCAAAACACTGGGTTCTGACTGCAACATATTTTTGTCTCCGTCCGTCTGGAGCAAAGATTGCTGCAGCAGGACTTGCATGATGAACATGAGGTCGTTAGGAACACTTGATGTAAACCAGACGCCTGTTTTAGAGCCGCTTGGCGCTGGAGGCAGAGACGGAGGAGGAGCAGGCGACAGGGAGGAGGAGGAAGAGGTACAGGGCAGATGTGGTCTTGGCAGAGGGAGGCAGATGGGATAGCTATGGCGGCTGAGGCTGATGTGAAAGTAGGTGTCGGAAGATTTTGGCCAGTGTTGCAGGGGGAGTGTTCATCTACAGATGATTCAAGAAGGGTTGCAGGAGTGCAAACTTGGTTGATGCCTCTCTCTGCAGATTTGAGTCCCGCTGCTCTCCTTATTTCCCCTTCATCTTTCCAGAATTATCAGCCACTCTTGTCTGTTCAGCATTTCAATTTGGCCTAAATTCTATTACGCTTTCTCTTTCCCTCAGCTGGCCAGCTTTCTTCTCTTGATGACTTTTTGCCCTCTTGCCTGCCGTAGGTCTGAGGATCCTCAGACCAGCTGCTGCATCACTCAAAGCAGACTTGTTGCAAAGCGCTCTTGATCCCATGCATCACATCCACATTTTCTGGAAAGTTAAATGACTCGATTCTGTTGCTGATTTATTTTCGTCCTGCAGTTGCTGTTAATTTTTGATAGGAAATTGCACTTTTCCTGCCTGCTTTCCTGCCTTTGCCCTGCTTTTCTTGTGTTCCTGATCTTATCCTCAAGATTTGTGTGCACCTTATGAATAAGTTTGTTTCTCCCTAAATCACACAGCACGTAGCCTTTTTACTTGGCAGCTAGCCCAAGGTTTTTCCCCTTCGGTGGGATGCTGTGTTGAACTTACTGCCATGTTTGATGTTATCGGGATATCTTGTTTCCTTTTGAATTAAAATTGATACTCCTTTTGCATTTTTCCAGCAGATAAAATTGCTAATTGCATTCAAGCTGTCTTTGCTTGAACTCAGAAAAGCATTAAAGCTCTCAGCGGCTCCTTAAACACGCTCTTCAGACCTGCCAGGTTGGCACAGCGCCCGTGTTATCTCTCATTTAAGGAAGGAAATCAATGTAATTTCTTATTTTGATAGCCTCAAAATCATCCAAATTTAAAATCCTCCACAACAGCAAGCCGCTGGTTTCACTTAATAATTCAATAAATTTTGATTAAGTTGCTTCTGAGCTGGCTCTTGCCTCCCTGCTGCACGCCAAACTGACATGAAGGGTGGGTCACCGCCAGTATTTATTCCGTTTGTGCCGAGGCAGAGACGGCACACTTGGGGAGATGTTTGCTGGAGACTTGACTGAAAGGAGCTTAAGTGCTGTAAGATGTGAGCAGTGGCTGTTAATGAGATTAGACCTGCATTCAGGCCAGCACCGAATGTGATTCAGAAAGCAACTCTGATATGGATGTAACCGTGAGTTTATCCTTCCTGAACAGCTTGATAGAGGACAGACGTTCGGGTTCGGCCTGCCATATGAACCAAATAATTACAGTTCTGTGAGCCATAAACAGACTTATTACAGTCTAAGTCTTTGCAGGTGTGGAACTGAAACTCATAAGTGCAGCCTGAGAGTGCTGGCAGCGTGTCAGTAGCTTTCTCATAGCTAAAACTAGCTGGTGTGGATGTCCCTGTTTGCAAACAATACAGAGAGGACCAACCCAAAAGTCCCCTGTTTGAAAGCACCACGGTGTCCCTGTAAAGCATAACATTATTGACAATGACAAGCATATTGATCAGAAATTGAGTGCCATAATGGTGAGTTTTAAATCAATAACAGGGTCACAGTGTTTCCAAAAATCTAAATTTCAGGGCCTCTGAAACCCTGAATAAGTATAAACTTACAGTTTAAACATCAAAGCTACATATAGTTTGGTTACATTAATTTAAATCCAAACAGATGTCTCACCATTATCTGTTATTTAACACATTTTTAGTGCAGGAGTCACAGTTTACTCTCCACACATGTCTTCAAATCACATATTCACCACCAGATATAAATATTTGAGCAACAGCAAAATACAACTCTGGTCTTTTCCTTCTATCAAAAACAAAACCAGGGTGTTGATGAGCTGAAACTCTGTGTACCTCCACACTTTGAATCCCTGACACTCAAACTCAGCAGGCAGAGGAGTAGAAAGCACCTGAAATCTCCACAGCTGAAAAAACCACACAGCTGCAGGTTTCTACTTAACCTCTCTCTCAGTCTCGGTCAGCCCTCCGCTGTTTGCATTTGCATCGCCTCTCTGCCATCTTTAAATGATAGTTTTTTAGATGTCATATATTGGATATGACTGACTTTATAGCATTGCAGGAAATGTGCGGTTTCTCTATCAAGGTGTCTGGGGTGCAGTGACAGGTTCTTGGGAGTTTACATTTCCCAGCTGTCTTTTTCTTTACTGGAAGTTGTTACAAGTGAATGAACAAGTTCCTATCCGGAGTAACCTGTGTGTTCAATCACATACATAATTATTCACCACTACATTGCTGTAATGCAAAGTTTGTCGGACTGGAAGTGCAAGGTGTTTCATGATGTGTAACAAAAGACTGAACTCATTCAGTGTGTGTAGTTCTACACAGCACTGATGTCAGTCACAAGAGTAGTGTTTCATGTTTTTGCTTAAGCCTTTCCAATAGTCATTGTATGTTTGAATTATCCTGTTTAGAGCTGTTCTCCACTCAGAGCATTGTGTCATGAATCAAATCAGACGAGGGATGCACTGATGTATCGAGTGAACATTGGTGGATATTTGTCCTGTTGACAGACATTTCCTGCTGGAAAATCATGAGCCATGAACATATGTCATTAGCTGATGTTTATCTGGTGTGTTGCATTAATTTAATGCCAAAAAGCTAGTACACAGTGTTTTTTTAGCAGGCAAAATAAGACTTCTGTTGAATTAACTCTAGTTTGTTTTCATGGTAAATTTTGTAAGAAATCAGCAGTGTGGGAATATTCCACACTCTCTGAGACAGCAGCAACCTCCGGTCTCAAAATATGAAGCCCATGCGGAAGTGTTATAAACTGCAATTTATTGAGAATCCACTTGAGGCTGGCTGCAGAAACTCTGTAACCCACATACACACCAATTCAAAACAGACGATCTTTGCAGCATTACTAAACATGTTTACAGCCTGGTTAAAAAAAACGGCTTGGCTCTATGTAGCTAATTTCTCTATCAGCACACTGTACGGGGGGAGAGTTTTTTATAACGCAACGGTTCAGAAGATATTAAGATAAAGAGTCTTGCCCAAATAAGGACATGATTGACTGGACTGACAGGCGGGAACACATAGCTGTTGGCTAGATGGCTCAAACCTCGCCTCTTTACCTCACACTAAGTTTGTTTGAGTTACGCATTTCCAATATGGCTCCCGCCGACGATTGGCTTCAAAACAGTGCTCAGGAACAGATGGGTGACATAACTGATACTACGCACATTATTTACACAGTCTGTGGTTTGTACATTCAGTTTGTAGAACATGCTACAGTGACATTCCAAAGGAGAGCATTCTAGTAACAGTTTGAGAACAACACATATCACAGCAACAAATAACAAATAATTACAATGCAAAAAACAAAACAAGTAAATATGCTTTTTTTTCCCAAGTTATATGTTTAGGCTTGTTTGCCTTTATTGGTAGGACAGCTGAAGAGAGACAGGAAACGTGCAGAGCAGAGAGCGGGGGAAGTAGGAAATATGAAACGTCAGTTATTTGTTATTTTTAACCGTACACCAACATCCTAAAACTCTTCACACCTCTCGTGTTTTACCTAAAAGAGTTTTCCGAAAAGTTCAGCTGTCAACAGGACATAATAGACATCTGCAGTCAACTAGTTGGTTTCGAATGATGTCACTGTTGTTATCAGGTTATAGATTTTAGTCATCAGACCTCTGGAGGCAGAGCAAGAACAAGCGGGACTAAAGGTGACAATTCAGCTAGCAGCCCCCTCACCTTCCCACAGCAGAAGAGTGTTGAAGAACATATTTGACATGAATCATCTTCATTTAGTAATTTTACTGGTTAAATGATCAATCAACCAATCAGAATGAATTTGCCAGGCCCCTTTCATACAGTGTGTTGCACATAAAAAAATTAAACACATATACAATAAAACAAAGGGACAGTTGTGCGTGAACCAGAAACACAGAACCAGTCCTAACCTGAAAATAAGTGAGCAGCAGCTCAGCTCCGGACCCCTCCTGATCTCCTGTGCCTGACAAACACTGCTGGAGAAGCATTCTGGATGAGAAACTGCTTAATTCAGTGTAGGGGTGAGCCCGACTAAGGATTTGCTTAGTCGAATCTGATTCATCAGATTTTGCCCATAGTCGACGAATAGTCGAATGTTTGTTGTTTTTCCTTATTGACCCAAAGTCTGCATGATGGTGACCGCATGACAATATTACGCATAACCCTTTACAATTAAGAGACTCGTAGCTTAAAGTAAAAGGGACAACAGAATATTATAAGTATAAAACTTAGATTTTTTAAATCTATATTGCAAAAACAACGAGGGGGTGAAGGAGAGAAAACTCAAATAAGGCCGCCATCCATTAAACATGGAACAACGCTCCACTATAGAGTAAGGAATCAGGAGATATTTATACAGTGTTCACACAGCGGAGAGCAGTGCTGCGGAGGGTAGTTTGTCCAACTTAAGGCTAAACATGTTTATAATGTTCATAATCAAACCTAGACCAGCTAGAGGGTTTTTAAATCTCTTAACAGTACCTTTTAAAACAGTCTTTCATCACGTCTTTGTCCGCTCGAGTCTTTTCAAATTGTACGCGAGGAAAACCATCGTGTGTACGGGCAGAAGTGTGCTCCTTGCTTTGTTGACTGTAAATCCTGTCTTGGAGACTCTCTGATGGCGTGGAGATGGATGGGATTCTGTGGATTGTTTTTGAGGCTTCGGACAGCTTTGGGTATCCCTCCTCGTTCTTTTGGGCCCGTACAGTTTTTGTGTGGTCTGGTAACCCTTGATCTCACAGCCCTCTTCATGAAGCTGCTCCTCATCTTCATCACTATTTTTTAGGATCAACTGAAGTTTTATGTCCTGACATTTTGAGCTACCAAGAACGTAGAAAGATTTAAAGGCCAGCTGAGGTACGTCTGCTCCACAGGCCCCGCTAAATGGGAGAGTCCACCTTTAATTACCAGGGGAGATTTAATTACCACTTTAAGGAGATTTAACACTTCAAGAGCTGTTCTCTGAATTACATTAAATAAGTCTATATCTATATCAAAATAGGCTAAATGAGACACTATTTTTACGGGAAACAGGAAAATAATGTTAAATTAGACATTGAGCACCCCCATGGTTTGAATGGAATGATCCACATTTCATATGCAAATATTCGACTATGAGATTGGCAGTCGACTAAGGCTTGTTAGAACGAACTATCGACTATTTAGGGTCACCCCTAATTCAGTGTTTTAAAAGCTTTTATCACCTGATTACTTTGTTTTTAAAGGGAAGGAGACTTCCTCAAACTCCTTTTGGATGACTAACACCAAAGGGCACTTTTGAGACTTTGTGTACTAAGTGTCTTCACCCGGCTCATGGGCCATTACAACAAAACCCCCCAAAAGATGTCAGGAGCTCGATTCTTCAAATGAAAAAGTAATTTATAACAAAATTGGGGTAAATAAACAAAAGGGTATGATGTGTGTAAAGTCTGTAAGATCAGTGTCGTGCATGTGGGTGTGTGAACATGGTGTCGGGAGAGGTGTTGAAGAGTGCACTAACACAAAAGTCTAACTGAAGCAGTGGTGCCTGCCGGTCTGGTGTGGGGAGAGCAAGAGAGAGCGAGGCAACAGGAAGCCAGCTTTTTATCAGGAGTGGAGCAGCAGGCCCAGGTGCTCCAAATCTGTGAGGATGTACTAATCAGCAGTCCTGGCACAGGGAAGACACATATAAGACCATTAGTATGACCACCAGAATATCAACAAACAACCATAGTGGGTCACAAAGTTGACAGCCTGTCATGTGCTCTCCATGTGTAGCTAACAGGGACAACAACGTTCAAGAATTAAAAAGTATTTGGGGTCGCCTTGACTCACCTGTTTCTGCGCTTCTTTGTCTTCCAGCTGAGGATGACGGCCTGTGGGAGAACGGCCTTTCCTACGAATGCCGAACGCTCCTCTTCAAAGCCATCCACAACCTGCTGGAGCGCTGCCTCATGAACCGCAGCTTCGTTCGCATCGGCAAGTGGTTCGTCAAACCGTACGAGAAGGATGAAAAGCCCATCAACAAGAGGTACGTTAGCATCGCCGGTTCACCTGTTTGGCTTTGACTTTCTTCATCACGCTGCCTCTCCTTTTATGGCATGGTTTTGCACATGTACCTGCACTGTGGTTTTTCTTTTATGGCTTCTTCTTCCCTATTGCTGCCCTTTTTAGACATGTTATGTAGCTTGTTGTTGGGCTGTTATGTGGTCTGGTGCTGCTCATGTTAAGCACCACTCCAGCAGACACAGGGTTCACAGCTTTTATGTGTAGTTCAGCGTGTATGCTATATAACCAACACTTCCAGGGTGAAGGGTTCTGTTCGCTCTGGGCAACACTTGATTCATATACATGTGTTTATGTGGCTGCTGTGGGTAGAGGTGGATATTTTGACCATGGGTTTACTCTTCATGCTTTATTTTCTGCTGGTGTCTTATGATGTCGGATCCTGTCTGTAGTGCGCTATAGATGCACACCTAGCCTTATAGTCAAAGTTAATGAGAAGTAAAGAGTTATAAGCTGCTGGTTTATTTAACATGGCGTACTAAATTGACCTTTAAAGTAATACTTTATTTTTTTTATTGAACACTTTGCAGCTTATCTTATTATAAGTGCAGTTTAAACTGCATTCTTCTGTTGATGTGCATGCCTTAAGGCAGGGGTTCCCAGGCTTTTTTAGCCCCCAACCCCCAAAATATGGGTGCCAAAGTCTTGTGACTCCCAGTGTCCCTCAAAGTGATTTAATGTGGTTTCATTTAGCTGGTCTGTAGAAAATAAGCCTACCTATATGAGCATGTGTCTGTGTTTCCTGTGCTTTTATGAATTAATCTGCCGCTACTAATGCTTTTTATAATGAACTGTTCACTAACCCCAAGCTTAGGAGTCATCTGGCAAAAAGAAAGACAGAAAACTCATTACATTTTCTATTTTCAAGATTTTATTTCAAGGTTAGCTCCTATTATTGTCGATATTTTTTACGATAATGGGTAAAATTGACTATTTTTAGATTTTGTCATTCAACTTTATTTATTTATTTATTTTTTAGTATTTCTTTGTTCATCACAAGGTACAAAATAATATATAAGTAATACTAAACCAACCAAGTGAAGAAAAAATAAATATATACAATTACAAAAATAAGTATAATAATAATAATAATAATAATAATAATAATAATAAAGAAATAACAATAAATAGTACAAACAAAAAGGAAGATAAATATATGAAAACAAGATAAATAAACAAACAAATAATACATGTTTTTACGTAACTTAAAAAAAATATATTCTGGAAAACATCCCCCATTTGTGTCTCGCAACCCCCACCTGGGGGTCTCAACCCACACTTTGGGAACCCCTGCCTTAAGGGATATGTGTGGGCCACGTTCACATCCAGGTTGTTTGAAGGCAGCTTTTGGTCTTAGTTGAAAGCATTGCCCAGCTTTAGGTATTCAAGGTAGACCAACAAAGTATCGTAAAAGGATTAAGGCTGATTTATACTTCTGCGTCGAATCGACGGCGTAGCCTACGCCGTAGGTCCGCGTAGCTCCCGTACCTACGCACAGGCCTACGCACGTAGCTGACGTGCACCTCCTCCAAAATGTAACTCCCCGTAGAGCCGACGCGGACCGCAAGCTCTGTGATTGGTCCGCTTGACGGCTTTGTCTTTCCCGCATTCACAGCACTTCCGGGATCCCGGACATCGGCCGCACATCGGCCGTGTATTTCATCTCCTCCTCTCTATTCTTCATGTAATCATGTCTGTATGATAAACAGCAACATGTATCAGCTGTAGATTAACTTAACACAATCGATGTGGAAAAGTAAACAGAGATCGTAGCAGGACCGGAAGCAGGCGACCGGCTATCAGAGAGACCACACTGCCCTCAAGCGTTTCGGAGGAGAATTGCTGCGCGACACGGACACATCGACGCAGAAGTATGTGGGGCTCATGTCCGCGTCAGCCCCTGCTGCGTAGGGGAGACAGCTACTGCTTGAATCGATTAGTTGTCAAACAGCCTGGCCAAAATAACATGGGGTATGGATGTTTTTGTTTACTTTTGTTTACTAGATGTGCAACAATTCGTTGATGTAGTTGACAAATAATCTATGACAGTAGTTGTTGCTAATGAATCAAATAGTTAATAACTAGTCGATGATGTCTTCATGTTTTTTGGGCCTGTGCACGGACAGCAAGAGTGAGACGGCTCACGTCCTCACTGTCTCTGCTGAGAGAACAGTAATAGAGAAGAACAGGTGAACAAAACGGAGCAACATGGTGGAGGCTGATGCAACGACATCTTGTCATAATATTAAAACAGTCTGGGAACATTTCAACCCTCAGCGCTGCAAAGAAAAGAACTGCCTGTAAGATCTGTAAAACAATACTATCTCATCATGGGAGCATGTCAGTAATGCAGGGGTGTTTGAGGAGCAGACATGTTGGACACATTTTTTAAACTTAGACTAAACATCACAGCATCCTCTCCTTTTCTTCCTCCTCTCCTGGTAAGCAAGCTAAAACAAAGTTATCCATCTTTCGTTAACATTAGTAATGTTTAAAGCCAACACAAAAATATGGCTTGAATTGAGATTTTTATTGCATGTTTAGAATTTAAAGAAGTTTTAAAATTTACACAAGAACCAGTACTGTGAATATTATTATCAATGTCATTATTATCACAATTCTTATTTTGTTATATTATTATTGTTGTATTTTATTTTACTTTATTTATCTAATTTACTTTACTTATATTATTTATTTACTTTTCTTCTGGTCCTGTCTCTTGGCTTATGTCTATTCCTTAAAGTGTAATTTTAAAGAAGGGCCAGTTGATTTCAATGACGGAAAAAAGAAAAGTGATTTTCAATCAATCAAGCTTTATTTATATAGCACCGTTCATACAAATCAAATGCAACCCAAAGTGCTTTACAGCGATTGAAAACAAGAAAGAAGCAGAAATGAAACGATGGCAGGACATATTAGGGGACAATAATAATAATAAGAAAAATAGTAATAATACAAATTAAAAATAGGAACAGCATAAAATAAAATAGACCAATGCACACCAAAATAAAATATGTGTAATTAAAATAAGTTAAAGCATTAAAATTAAGAATAAAAAATTGTTAAAAAAAATAGATTTTAAAAAGGGTAAGGATAAGAGTTGAAAAATAAAACTAAGGCTAAAAGTATCAATAAAACTGAGTAGATAAATAAAAATTAAATAAATGAATGAATAAATACATAAAATGGAATAAGATAACAGTTAAAATTACTAAAATAATAAAGCAACATTTAAATCAATATTATAGTAAAAGGCAAGTAATAGTAAAATTGTTAAACCCTACATAAAAGCCAGACTGAATAAATATGTTTTTACTTTACGTTTAAAAGTCTCAATATCTCTATCAGCGCCTCTCAGATCCAGATCCCATTTTAGAATTGAGGTATTTGGATCTCACTAGATGTGTTAATGGCATCCTGACATCCATCAGGTTGTTGTTGTTTTTTTTATACACTTTATACATATTTTATTTTACTAAAAAAGAAAGAAATATTCATGTTTTTTAAGATGCATTGTAAAGTGTAATAATGACAAGATATCTCAATAAAAAGAGAATTACAATTATTATTTTTTTACACAAGAACCATTAATTAATTAACCAATTAATTATCCAATTTGATTATTACTTATGTCAATAACTAGTCAACTATCAAAGTGGTCATCAGCTGCAGCCCTGTTGCCTACATGGAACGTCCCCCAGGTGAGCTGTTGTCTTGTAGTGTAGTGTAGTGTAGTGTAGTGTAGTGTAGTGTAGTGTAGTGCAGTGTTGTGTAGTGTTTTGTAGTAGTAGTACTGAAGTACAGCTTCATCCACGTTCCCTCTTTTACACTTTGGCAGAGCTTTAAGGTCCATGAGCCAAGCTGCTGCTAACTTTAGCTCACTAGCTGAGCAAAATCCGTCAGCTGGTTAAATTAAACAGTTTAAAACAACCTTGATCAAAAAGGTAAATGTGATGTAAGGTAGATAACAGTTGATTGGAAGTGTTGTAACGTCACCCATAGCTAAAAAAACAAACTGTGAGCGCAGTCCCTATTTCATTGATGTATCTAAAAACCATCTGGCATGGTCCCAGTCCTGATCCTGCAGATCAGCTCAGCTCGTCCCCTGCATTGTGCGCCACATTACAGTCGTGATGTGAGAGTTTTTAGAGAGGACTGTACCAGCACAGTGTGTCTTCCACCTCTCCTCCCGCTCTGTGTGTGTTTGTGTTCAACTGAGACATCCTCCTCCTCCTCCTCGCTGCTATCTGCTGAGCTGGATTTGTTGCCCTCTGTGTCTGTGTTTATTGATAAGAGATGGAGACGCGGGTATCGAGGAGAAAATGACCACAGCGGTTTTGTAGCTTCGTCCTAACTCGCCCTGTCTCAACATTTTAACCACGCCTATTGTTTGATCTCTCAGATATTTATTCAGGTGTTGACGATTATTACTTCCGTGTGGGTGTAAAAGATTGTTTGGTATCATGTGTAACAACTTCTGGGCAGTGTGAGGCGACACGGTGGACTGAGTCTGTTCCTTTAATGCATTTGATATCATGCAAACTCCCTGCTGTATTCTGCATGTGTCTCTGTGTTATTGTTTTTCTGTTGTTTTGGTGTTGTTGCCAGATTTCCTGATCAGCTGACCATGTGTGTGCACAGGCACGTGCCTGTTTGTGGAGGCTAGTTTCTCTGTCTATGATAGAAATGGCCAGAACTGTGCAGCCTGCAGTCAGCTCATCTTCACCTCCCCTACAGGATACATGTGTTTATAAGGCCGCTCATCTCTGAGGAATAACAAAGCATGATGGATTTGATTTAACTGACAGAATAAAAGACTGTAGGAGAGAGTGAATAATACTGAATAATCTCTTCTGAGCTATATTTAGGGCTTGTTTTTTGCTGTGTTGCTTCTTTGCTCAGTGTGCTGATCACAGAGGGCCCCAGTCGAGGGAGAAAAAAAAGAAAACAATGGTCTTTTCCTCTGCACTGGAATTCACAGGCCACCCTCTGTCTGTGTCTGGCTCTCCTCTCTCGCTCTCCTCTCTCTCACTCTCTCTCCCCTTCCCTCCACCCCCCTCTGCTGTCACAGAGCAGACTGGGCAGGTTATAAATAGTGGTGCAACCACCCTGAATCTTAGTTGTCGTCAAGGATGTTTTGCCTCTCCCTTTGGTGTGTTCCACTGTGCTCCGGCCACACAGGGATTTTTCGAACAAACAAAGCGCCACAAAACTGTGACGGAAATTTACCAGCCCTCTGTTTTTTTTTCTTCTTGTTTTGATGTCGCCTCTAAGACTAGACCAGCTGGTCTGACAGTGAAGTCTTTCCTGAGCTGTTATTGATGTTGTGTGGTGGTTGTCATACTCTTTACACAGCGTTAAGTGTTGTTGGTTTTCAATTAACAGTAAACAGACCAAGTCTCACTCTTTGACACTTCTTCTGCTTTCTCTGACATAATAGAGATGCTCAGTTTGGTCCTATTCGTACCGCCTTTGTGAAGTTGTCCACCTAAAGGGAGGCTTTGTCCTTATGGGTGACTTGACAGTGACTTTTATGTCAACATTTCAATCTAGCATAATCCAAGTGACTTTCCTTTTCAACAGGGAGTGGGATTGGAAAGTTCATGTTGATTCCCACAATTAAGTTCTCTATTTTCAAATATTTTTTCATAAATATTTTTTCTTATCAGTTTGTTATTTTGCAAGGTTTCTATTCCATCTTTTCATTTTCTCGATTTAATCTCTTTTTTAATCTTATCTTACTAATAGTTAATGTTTACCATTACTGTATTATTTTCTTATTCAAAAACTTAAATAACTTGCATATTATTAAATTTTTTCCTGTAAAGTTATATTTTTGGGGCTTTTACACCTTTTATTTATAGAGGAGAGGTGCATGGATAAGGCAGGAAACCAGGAGAAAGTGGGGGATTGACATGCAGGACAGGGGCCGCAGGCTGGAATCAAACCCAGGCTGCCCGCTATATGGGGGAACAAAATACTAAATCTCTACCCAACTTGCACTAATTAATGAATGTGTGTTCTAATTATTATGATTTTTAATACATTTATTACATAAACATTATAGGGATGCAAATTCAAAGTGTCCTCTGTGATCAATCTTTGGAAATGTAAACAATCAATTATTGATTACTTGTAAAAAAGTAATTTTCCTTATGACAAAAGCAACATTTGTGCCCCCATGAAGTCTTATTTGCAACTGCAACATAATGTATATAACTTGAAGTATTGCATAGCTACAGAACATACAGGTTCTCTGAATATCAGAATGTGGAGCGGGCTCATTAAAGTAATCTCTGTGGACACAGTCATACAGAGCATAGAGCGAGGCTCAAACTACTAAATGTGGGGTTGCTGCAACAGGGCTCAAAGTGTCCAGTGTCCTTCCTGCTTGTTCTTATTGAGAAATATATGCCACACAGTCAGGGTTACAGAAGAACACCCGCTCAGGAGGCTTTGAGGTTGCTGGTCTGCAGACACTCTGGTGTGCCAGTTTTCCCAGTCTGGGAAACCTCTCTGTGTTGACTTTCCAGCAGTCTGTCTGCTTTGTATCCAATGATGGGGTACTGCCTTGTAAAAAGTTCTCAACATCCATGTCTGTACTGAGGGCTAGTGTGTATCTCCCCCCCCCCCAAAAAAAAAGAACTCAGAGAGACCTGGGGCCTCATGTACAAAGACTTGCTCAAATCCAGAAAACGTTGTGCGCTCAAAAATATCCAGATGTATGAATCTGTGCTCAAGGATCAACAGCTGTAGAAACATGCGTACGCCGGCCATGAAGTTGGCATGAGGCCCCTCATTTCCACGGTCATTTCACTCATGATACATCTGAACTTTGCCGTGAAAAAGAGCGTACGCCACGTTTTTGCGCGTACGTACCATTTGTACATGAGGTCCCTGGTGCAGCCCCTGACTGAGTGACTGCTCCATGCACACACCTTTAAACTTAAAACCCCTCCCTGATAGCTGAATATAATATGACACCACACTTTGTTTATCGCTACCTGATAGAAAATCGAACAAAAACACATGTTCAAGTTTGCTCTAGACAATCAATGACTTAATTAATTGTTAACACCCCTAAAATGTACATTTTTTCCAGAAAGTCGTCCATGTTTTCTTCTCCTCCACTTAATACACACATGCACATTTAACAGATGAGTGGACAGTGTTTGCTGACACGGCTGCTGCTCATCTGTCTCCTGTGAGCACCTTGTTCACCTTTTATGGACAAGTAGGTCAGGTGCTCGTTAGTGTTCCCTCTTCTTCTTCTAAATCACGGGAGGATTTGTCTTAAACGTCCTTGAATGAAAGTGAGCAGATCGTTCTCAAAAAGGATGTCTGTCCAGGAAAATGTCCTCTTAGAGAAGCACAGTTTGGACAATTAGTCAGAGAATTCCACACGGATGAAGTTTACTTAGTAGTGTATGTTAAATCCTGTCTCCAGCATGATTGATAAGCTGATCCTCATTAAATCTATGATAGTCAAAGATCTACTAAAGTATTGTGCAGGGTTTTTTTTTTTTTTACATCCTTTCTCTTTTCTGCTTTATATTATGAGAAAAAAACTACAGGAATTTAAACTACATAAATACAGTGTGCAGTGTGAATTAAAAACACTGTATTTTAACTGTATGATCAACTTTTTATGGTGTGGATCTTTAAGCTTTTTATCGGCCTTCAAATCAAATCCCCCTTCCACTTTGACCACACGGTGTCCAGCCCTCTGACAGCCGCTCAGACACCTACAGGGTAAGATAGAGAGACAAGAGGGGGAGAGAGCACAGTGAGGAGCGACGTGTTACTCCATAGAGTTTACATATGAATGACCCTGTTTTACTAACAAGTCATCACATCCCGGTTTTCCTTTCCATGCGATCTTCACAACTCTACACTGTACGTGCGCTGCAGGTGTCACCACTGAAATTAAACACTCTGTTGTCCTGTGACTGGTCAATATCTGTTCCCACACGGTTAACAAGAACAGGGACTAGCTGAAATACACCGTCTTAAAATCTGTGTCCCTCGATCGAGGATTTGCCGTGGTGTCTGTGATGGGAGCAGCGCTGCGTTACATTTTACAGCCATGTGTCGCACAGAGACTCTGCATGCACAGTCGTCAGTTCTCTTTGTGTTCAAGTGAGGGGCTGCATTAAAGCTTAAGTTTAATTCACAGTAATCATGGAAAACAAGAAACTGGGGACAGCAAGATGTGTTTCAAGTCATGTGTCATGTCATGTGTGTTGTGCATGCCCAAATGTACGCACATTATGATGGTCAAAGGACATATTGTTCAGTGCTCGCTGCAACTGATTATAGTTTTGATTTAGATCTATATGGAAATACTTTTAATGACTAGTGGCTCCACCTGCTTCTACAACATGCTATCTGTTAAAAACAAGGCCACCAAACCTCACAGACTTAACACAACAGGGCCATCATATGCATCGCAACCTCAATAGAACAGGACTTCACACATCCACTAAACACCCACCTCATCCCACTCCCCTAAGGACGCAGGTACAGAGCACTGAGGTGCAGAAGGGCTCTCCTTGGCAAGATCCTGATCCCTGCTGTTATAGCGAGCCTGAACAAAAGGCCTCGCTGAATGATACAACTTTGTCTGAGTGTTGATGTATTTGTGGACAGTTTGTTGAGCCTACAGTGTATGTTCTTATGGTTGTCAATATCTGTGGAAATGCAGAAAGGTGCTGGGGAAAATAATTTCCTCAAGGGGACAATAAAGTCTAGAGTCTAAAGTCTAAAAATAATACAATACAGCTGCGTGTATCTATAATCAATCCTCAAAGCAGCTGCTGATCAAACTTCAATTGATCGACTCATCGGTGAATCGTTGCAGCTCGCTATGACTGCACATTTGCAGCGCACCTATCATGATCACTTTGAGTCCTCAAATGAAACTTGGACTAAACATATTTAAAAGACATCTCTATGCGTGCTGCCCTCATCACATCAGTGTTTGGGAATCACTGCCTCCATCTCTGACGGTCAGACAGCTCCTCTGCAGCATCCACAGTCTCCAGTTGGTGGAGGCTGCAGCCAGCTGACAGTGTTCATAACCTCAACCCCAGACCTCAGCCTGTGTTGAAAAGCTTACATCATCTCTCCTCCTCTCTCTCTCTCTCTCTCTCTCTCTCTCTCTCTCTCTCTCTCTCTCCCTCCCTCTCTCCCATATCAGCCTGATGTGTGTGGGTAAGCACAAGGCAGCAAACTGAGTCTTTGATAATAAGAACCTCTCTTAGTGCCTCTAGTTGCCTTCTCTCCACATCAGATATTTAGAGGAATTAACAGTATTTTCCAGACAGGCTTATTTATGAGTGTGCAGGAGTAACGGAGAAGAGGAGTACAGAGTAGCGAGCCTATATTGTCATAATACAATGCACAATGAAATGATGAAGAGCTTTATCTTAAGTGCCCAACATTCAGACATCACAGTGATTTATCAATCATGCATTCAAGTAAAACAATATATGTTAACTATGCAATTTGAATAATGCATATTGCATGCAAGAGATGTGTACTACATGCCAGATATTTTATGTTGCACAGTAAAACCACACTTTACATGGCAAAGAATGTGCATGGTAGACTGCAGATTGCACAATAAAAGTGCTCATTGCACTCTAAACATTGAATGTTGCACAATTGATAAGTAACCTGCACCTGAAAATGTGTTGCATGCATTGTTACTGGTAAGAAAATGTACTGTTCTAGTGAAATAAAATGTATTTTGCATGTGTAGGAAAAATAATGCACTTAGGTAGAGGAATGTGAAAGTGGTAATGCACTCGTCAGTGGGTGTGTTTTGGTGAGGTGGAGCAGGCTGGGTGGGTCAGTGGGTGCTGGAGTTGTGTCGAGATTTATGTGAAAGTCAATCTGTAAACAGCGGAACAGTTTTGAGTATATTTTTGAGGAACACGGTGCACGCTGGTTTAGTTGGAGCCCCTTGTTTTGAGCTGCAGATGCAGCAGCAGTGTGTGTTGATACAGCTGACAGTAATTCTCTTTGTCTGGAGTGCAGGCGGCTCCAAGTTGTGCTGCCTGGTTGTTTCTGTGAACCTTCTGCTGCGAGGTAGACTGGCTTCAGGAGACAGAAAGAGCGGGAGAGAACACAAGGGGAAGGAGGGAGGGAGGAAGGGAGGGAGGGAGGGAAACGAGCAAGGGAGAGCTCCTCTTGGTTGTCATGGCAGCAGGGAAATGCACCATGGGATCGTGTGTTTCCAAGGTGAAGCGGGATGCTTGTGCTCGATTGGTCGGACCGACTCGTTGACTTGCTCCTAATTGGCTGCGTTACTGAAATTCAGAGCTACATTAAACGCAGCCTGCTTTGATATTTCAATTTGATCAGGACAAAGGGGATATCGTCTCTCTGTATCTGCTTGGTATGCGCTCTGTATAAGCGTCAGCATTTATGAGCTGCAATGTACTCCAACTGTGCTGCAATCAGGAGTGTTGGATTATCACTCCACTGTTTTTTTTTAATTTGTGTAGTCTGTTGTCTGGCTGAAAGCATCATTAACAAATCAAGCTGTTATGAAATGAGGCCAGCGTGCATCAGCTCATGTTACAAGAGCCAATCATAATCAATGAATGCAAAAAACAGTTAGACAGAAACAAACGTGTCTGCCTGCAGGAAACGCATGCATCTATCTGTCTGCCCTGTCCTGCACGGCTGTGTGTTCTCTGTGTGAGCACATCTCTTCTCTGTTGTTGTTGTGGCCCCGATGTTGGGAGGCGAATGTGTGAGTCCTGGTGCGCTGTGGCAGGCGGAAGCAGAGAGCAGCACTCTGTTAAGTAGGACAGTGCAGGATAAAGGGCCACTGCCTCCAGTCTGGGGCTAAAGCGCTAAAATTATCCCCTCCCTGCTCCCAGCACAACACAAACACACAGGGAGAGTCGGGCACACAAACATGCTCGTCAACAATCGGCATGCGAGCCAGTCCACACCGAGGGTAGCGCAGGAGCTGGCACGAGAGCTTTTCAATACACTCATTAATAAAAGATGCAATAAAACCAGCCAGACAATGCTGCAGTGTGCATTTGGACTTTGCTAGACTACTGCTCATATAGACACAGGACAGCTCAGCATCGCTTCTAAGTACACTACCTGTAACATTTTCTACCCCCTGGGCTTCCCTACACTTCATCAGTCTCTCTAGCAACAGGAACTCGAGGGAGACTGACGGGGCTGGGGGACCATGTGACCTGGCGCTCTGGATATATCATGTTGCCGGAGAGATCCTGTCGTCAAGATAAATATGACTCTTAAAGGAAAATACTAGTGCTTTTCATCAGCACGGGTCATTTCCTAAATTGCTGCACAATTATACATTATTAATAGTCCATTTGCTGTTGCACGTCGTCAGTATTACAACAAGCAATGTCTTTTGCATCACTAACCTTACAAGGCCCTGCTATTTGTAGCTGTCTTCCTCTTTGTAAACAACATTCTGGCATTTAATCTGTCAACCTCAAAGTGGATCACATCTTTTTAGGTTCCCCTGCAAAGGTTGAAAGAACATTTGTTCAGAAGTTATTGCCTGATGAAAAGAGAGTTTAAAAAATGATTTAACTCAGCTGAAGAGGACAGGTTTATGCACTCAATCATGTTCAATAAGATAGAGCATTTTCAAGTGAATGACTCACTGAATATGACTAACTATTTTGAAAAAGACATCATTGTTTCATTATTGTACTCACTTTCATCTAAAATGAAAACCAGCAAGGCCAGAGCAGTCGTTCTTTTTTTGAACAGAGAGCTAAGGCTTGTCTGTTGCACTGTTGGGTAAAAGTTTGGTTAAATATATAAGGAATTGCGCAGGTAGCAGAGGGCAACACTGATCTGTTTTTGCATAATTATGTTTCAATTGATCTGAAACCAAAACATTAAGAGCTGCAGCATATGTTACAGAACTTACATTACTTTTAAAGTTGTAGAGTAGTGGTGTCCAAACTTTTTTCAAAGAGGGCCACATATGATGTTGTCAGAATACCTCAGGGCCAGTGGCTCCTACTGAGACTTAGGAATCATAAAAGTTATATATGAAATATCTATTTAATAACAATTATTTAAAAATAAATTCTCAATAAAACAGTAACTAAGTCCTCAGTTCTCCACAAGCCATGTAAACATTAGCAAACATTATCTTCTTCTGGAGGAAAATGTTTTTCATTAGTGTCGGGCAATGTGGGAAAAATACTGAATCATTATTTTCTATGGCAGGATCATGATCTGGATTTCATCCCACTTCAATTTCATGTTGTTTTTAAGACTTTTCTGACCAGCAGACAACCTTTTAAGAACAATATAGTTATTTTCCTGAGCTCAGAACATTTTTTTATGCACCAAATTTAGCCTATTCTGTACAATTTTATCATTTTGATCTTGTCTTGTGTCCACTTTTGTGTTTTCTGAACTTTTAGTGTTCATCAAGAACATTTTCACATCATGATTAAAACATTAATTTGAAAACCTCAGCTTTAAGAGTTCTTGTGTTTCCTCCTAATTATATTCTTACAGAATACCCAGTGCTTTGGCTTTATACAAGTAGTCCATATGAAGCTTTTTGAGACGTTTCCGGGTTGACTATGGTTTTGTTTGTGCGCTTGAAAGAAACTGCAAATGTACAGATGATTCAGAAGGTGATTAATTTCTTTGATATAAATAACACAATTTAAGATGGAAGCTTGGGGCCATAAATAAATGAACGTACTTTGACCATGCCTGTTTTAGAGGATGCAGGGATATGAAGCGTTTGAAGACACTCAAAGGAGTAACATTACAACAAGGAACAATTTGAATGGTGGTACATTAGCTCCATTAATGGCTTAAACAGGTAAAACATCTCTCTTCTGGTCAGTTAGTCTTAAAACTTAAAAAATGAGTGTTCACTCACTTTTCCAGTCTTAAGAAATATTTGCATGTATTCACAGTTGTGCAGGGAAAATCTGCTATAAGTGCTGAATTGACGCATCTAATGAGTCAAGCATGTTAGATTCATCTCTATAATGCTTGATTGAATTACTCAACCCTTTTAAGTCCAGCTGCACAGATTAACTATGACGACTTTTTCAGACCCCGGCCCGGCCTCGGGTCTCTTGTCACATGTGGAGGCAGGAGGAATGGGAGGAATGCAGAGTACAGCAGCAGAGGAGGCAGGGGGGGGTGTGTGTGAGGGGTGTGTGAGGAATGAGGGGAGGAAATATAAGGACACAGGATTCCCTGCATGAATGGTAACAGTTTGTCCCTGCTGCTGCTACCTTTTCATTTCCTTCCTGTAGCATCACCGTGCATGAAAAGACGATGACGCCTGTTAAATTAAGCAATGAGAGATACTCTCTTTGTTCTGTCGGGGCCTCGAGCTGGCATTGGAAAAAAACCGAAAGCTGCATTCAAGAGCGGTAATTAGTGGAAAAGGTGTTCAAAAGAGGTGCGCTAAGTTTCTGATAATCTAGTTTCTTTACACTGTTTGACACATTCTGTTAGTGTTGTGTTCACTGTGCACAAACAGCTATGTTGTGTATTTATCAAACCAAACAAATCTGCTGAAGAAACAGATGCCATTGGTTGCATTGGTATTTTTGCTCATTGTAATGTAAGCATTTTCAAATGTTTCTCAATCCTAGTATCTGTCAGGCTTCACTCACCATCCCATCCCCCTGTACTTTACTGAGTAACTATGATTCCTATGGTTCTGTCTCTAATCCACACGATGAGACAGATGGCCACATTTAAAGCTAATCCCTTGTATAGTGTTAGACCTTTCACCTCAGCACCACACACTTTATGGAGGCTGCACTGTAGCCCGAGCTAGTTAAATGTTTAAAGAGTCACACAAACGTCATCCCACCGTGGGAAAAGTCAAAGAAAACCTTACTCCAAATGAATGTTTGCTAGTAGATTCTAGTTTAAATGCACTGAATGGACTTCAGACGTAACCAAACAATCCTTGACACACATTTAAGAGGTCTGTCTCTGTTCGTTTCACTGTGGAAACACTAATGTGCAGTCCTCAGTTTTAACAGCTCACAGGTCATCCTCTGTAATTAACACCCAATTTGTTTAGTGGGATTGTTCGCAGGGTTTATAGGAGACAATGTTTGTGTTAAATGTGAAGTGCTTTCTAAAGAGGAATAGAGGTGTGACAGAACAATCTATTAGCCACAAACTATACGCTACAGGATTACAATGCTCTGTCAATACCTACTGCTCACAGGCACTGAACACACACACTGGAGTGAAAGTTTTACCTGGACACTTTTTAGTCTTTCACTCCTGATTCTGACTGTGCAAAGTAATAATTTATTCTAAAATGTGCTCATTGCTGCAGATGTGAGACCAAACTCAGTTGTAATAACATGCAGGGTTCCCTCGCGTCCTGGAAAACTTGGAAAACCTTGAAAACATTCGACCAGTTTTCCAGTACTGGAAAACACCTGGAAATTGGGAATAAAAGTAAAATGTCCTGGAAAATTATTCCAACAACTGCGTGCGCTCTGACACGATTAAAAAAAAAACACATCCCCATTCATTGAAAGCTGAGTGCATGCTTTGCTGGAAAAGCCAGCGACACAGACCGGTCCGGCTGATCAACTTTTTTTCATGTCTTTTCTCCCTCACTTGGGCATAATCATGCATTCACAGAAAAGGGAGGTAGACTATATTGTTTATGTTTTATGGTAAATTCACCTTGTGGAGTGCTCTTTTGATTCAAAGAGTCAAACGGAACAAAAGGAGTGACACAACTGCAGGAAGACAGTTTAAACTTCTTTAAATCGCTGAGAGAGTTCAAAACTTCACTGAAAATGTCCTGGAAAATGATCTCTGGAAAAGAGTGAGAACCCTGACATGATTTAAGTTTAGAGTCAGAGTGCTTCTGCTCTTTTGTCCAATGAACAAGCAAGGCTGGAGTTCAGGAAGTATCAACAGGTCAGACTCTTGGCATTCAACTTAACAGTCATTTGTGTTGTTGATGTTTTAATGTTTTTAATTAGCAACAATGCTACGTTTTGGGTGTTCCCAGGAGACCCAGGTGTTCCAAAGGAAATGTAAACTCTGACTAGCTGACTAGTCTCAAAGTTAGAAACGACTCAGGAAACAGTCAAAATTTGGCACATTTTATTCAACATGGCTAAACAAATTGGTTTATAGAGTGTGGCTAACAGGAACAGAGCTAACATCCCGACCTTTGGCCCTCCATGCAGATTAACGTCTGCATGCTTCTGCTGGCCTACATACAACTTTATCTTCACTTTCTAGATCAAAATGCTGCAAAACTGCGCTGTTCATCGAGATGCTTTCTGTGCTTGTTTACATCTGGGTAGTAGAGGGTAGTAGAGCAGTGTAGTATTGCTACAGCTCATCTATGGGGAGTGGCAGCACTATGGCCTAGACCAAGCGGCAACCTCCGGTCTCAAACTATGAAGCCCATGTGGAAGTGTTATAAACTGCAATTTATCAAGAATCCGCTTGAGGCTGGCTGCAGAAACACCGGAAACCACATAGACACCAATTCAAAAAAGACGATCTTTGCTGCATTAATAAACATGTTTACAGCCTGGTTCAAGAAACGGCTTGGCTCTACATAGCTAATTTTTCTATCGGCACACACTGTACGGGGGGGTGAATTTTTCTCTAATGCGACGGTTCAGAAGAATTAAGATTACGAGTTTTGCCCAAATAAGGACATGACTGACTTGACTCCCGGACGGGAACACTTGGGCTGTTTCCGAAATCGCCTACTATACTAGCAGTACGTACTGATATGTCCAAAATTCGGTATGTAGTAAGTAGTATGTGAACAAGGGCAAAATCTGCAGTATGCCAAAACTCCCCGGATGTCTACTGATTCGGGAAAATATCTCAGTGTGCATCGGACCAGTCTGCCTCACGTACTGTTTCCCATAATGCACAGCGCTCGTTCTGCTTTTTCTTTTTCCTCATTTTTTGACGGGAGGAAATCCGTTTTTGGGTGTTGTGAAAGTTATCAAATTACATATAAACCACTTCCTAACTTTTTAAATCATAAATGGATGCTAAATAAGCATTTTATTTATCGGCTTCGCCGTTGTTTACTTCCGCTTTCCGAAACCGGAAATCCAGCGAAGTCTGGCTCAGCATGCTGCATGACAGATCGAACAGAACAGTCATACTACATACTAAATTCAAACACAGTATGTAGTAGGCAATACCTACTGCCTACTACATTAGTAAGTAGTATGTAGCAGGCCGTTTTGGAAACAGCCAGAGATGTTGGCTAGGAGGCTCAAACTCTGCCTCTTTACGTCACACTTTGACTGGTTGAGTTACGCATATCCAATATGGCTGCCGCCGTTGATTGGCTTCAAAACAGCTCTCAGGAACAGATGTGTGACGTCACGGATACTATGACCATTATTTATACAGTCTATGGCCTAGACACAATATTTGACCAGCGTGTCAAGCCTATAATGATAATAATATGAATAATTAGTTATACTGACTTATACCTCTGGCGCCGACCAATGAGAGTGACAGCATTGAATCTATTAACCGACTAAGCACACACATCCCTTGTAGAAATATTCGGGTGCATTTTCTATGACAGTAAATATGGTATAGAATAATGAGCTACTGGTAAGTTTTTAATATTTCAAGCTTAGAGAGGAAAATGTAATAACTTTTGTACCAAGCCATGTCCCTGAGACCCAGTAATAAACTGAATTGTGGATTCTGTGAACTAGTTCGACCCTCAGTGGGAGAATTAGTGAAATGTAAATGGAGAGAGAAAAATGTTTTTTAATATTCAGCCTGTTTGGAAAACAACCTGCAGCTTCAAGCTGCTCCACTCAGTGAAGCTTTGTGTCCCGTGCACATGTTCTCCGGTTTGGTGACATTTTTGACAGAGCTCTGTTGGACTGTCTGATGTAGGGTTTGATATTAAATCTGTTACCTCTCTGTTACGCTCTTGTTTGAAGTTCATGTGAGGAGTTTGTAGTTGATTATGAAACAGACTGAAATTAGCACAGATCTCTCTTTATGACCTACAAAAGCAAACAAGACCGTCATTATCAACACTGAGTGCTTCTCTATTTTTATAACTCATGACTGTAACTGCTGCTGCAGGTCAGGTGACTGACAAACTCATTAACTGCGTGCTGCCAAAATAACCTTTTGTTTAAAAACATTTCATGAGGCGAACATTCTCAATGAGTGATACATTTGGCTGATAAAAGAAAGCCAAAATCACTGCTGAGACATGTAAATTGTACTATAGCAACGTTTTTGCACTGATTCAAAACTGTATTTTATTATTTTTATTAGCTTACTCTTTTTAATTTTAGCTTATCTTTTTCTAGATATTTCCTATGTTTATCTGTCGTTGCTAGGGTCTGAGAGAGAAACGTGATATCAAATCCTCAGTATGTCTGGTGCATACTGCAGTGTTTGACAATAAAGAAGACTTTGAACTTTTGAACTTTGATGAACAGGACAAAATTAGCAGAGACAAGATGTGCCAATTTGAGCCAAAATCATCACAAAGCAAAAGTCCCTTACAGGCACTTTAAATTCAACAGGACACCAATAAATATTTGTCAACATAGCATAAAATTCATAAAGGGATGCTTTAGTTTGAAAAAGTTTTTTTTTTTTCTTGTAATCACAATGAGCTTTTAGCATATTTTTTATCTTTTCTTTGGTGGTTATTATCGCTAACACATTTGAAAAGTAGCAGAGAATATCATCGGTCTTATCTTCCCTTAGCTTGACATAAAGACAAACCTGACGTCCTGAATGAAGCCTTTGTTTTGAAGAGTGAATATAAAGACCATCTTACATAGTGATTAGGGATGCACTGATCGTACTTTTTAGGTCCCGATACCGATATCGATACCTGGGCTTTGGTATCTGCTGATACCAATACTAGCCGATCCAATCCCAGTTTTGATTTGACAATCCCTATTCCTTAAAGTGAGGATAGAATCATGTTCTGGCAACTTCAGGTGTTTCTGACTTTGTCGGAACAGTTTAATCCAATAACCTGTCCGTTTTTTCACACTTTGAATCCATTAATAGAATGTTTCCTCCTTATTTGCAGTAGGCTACAGCTGATGTAAACTTCCTCCTTTGGCCTTCCATAATATATTTCAGTGCGACTGCCATCCATCCAAACATTGATTAACCCTGTACATGTTGCAAGTTTACAGCGGAGTTGTTACTAAAAGAAGCATGCACCTAAACTGCAGAGTCTCTGTAGTTATCCTCCATCATGCTCCACCGGGCAAAAACGCACAGACTGGCCAATGCTGATGACGTAGGAGACGCACATGGCTGTTGTAAACACAGAAAAGCATATAACTGAGATGAATAGATCTGCCATATGGATCGGCACTATATATTGGCCCCTTGTCACCGATATCCAATCTAGCTTTTTGAGTCAGATCTAGCCGATATCCGATACCAGGATCGGATTGGTGCATCCCTAAAAGTGATCAGTTTATTGAAGAGCAACTCTTCCATCTTTACTCTCAAATTCTGCAAGTAGATCTCCAGAAGAGACATGATGATGCTTACATAGGAGGTTTTCACAGTTTTGTGAAAGGCATTTAGTTTGCTTTGAGTATAAACTGGGTCATAGTTAGTTTTTAAGTTTTCAAGCCACAGCATCCATACCTATAACAACATAACATGATTATAAAAAGCTTCACATTCATTTGAACAAATTGGCCAAAGTAGGCCGCGCCTAGAGAAGCCCGGCTGTAATCCAGGATGAGGCTGACTAATTGGCCATGGCTGTGGGTGGTGAACCTTTTATTATTACAACTGCACAACTCTTATTACTAAGGACATGATGACCTAATGATTCATTGTGAGCACGGCGTGAAAAACAGGCTTATATGTTCATCCCTTCTACAAACTTTCATTGTGCACACTTGTATGTTTCCACTGAGCATGTCTGATCCCATTAGAATACATATTAAGACAATGAAATGCATATCTCACTGCAGAGCCCACAGACATGTCACAGTTTCAAAGTGATAATCTGAATGTAGTAATGAGCGTTATTACTGCAAATATTTTAGTCTGCAGAGTAAAGGTATCAGGCTCAGACTGAGGCAGACGCTTTTCAGCTGACGGCAGACGTATTAGAGGAACCCTGGGGTGTGTGTCTGCGTTTGTGTGTGATCGAGTCTAACGGGGGGGGGGCTGATTCCTGACTTGTTGTCAGGGTCATGTCAGTATTATCTTTAGTCTGCGTGTGGATATGATAGGCTCGCAGAGGATCGGATTTCTCCTCTTTTTCTCGACTTGTCGTTCTATCTTTCCCCATTTCTGTCTCCCTTCCAAGTTTAATCTGACATATATAAAGAGGCTCGTCCCCTCTCCATTTATTGCAGAGGGAAATCAATTCAAAGTAATAGAGCCTCTCTGACTGTGTGTAAGTGAACGTGCTGCCTCCAAGAGTTTTAGTTTGGTGTTTTCTCCAGCACCTCGTCTCCTGTGTGAACTGCATGCTGAAGCCAAAGCTGCTGTGTCTCTGAAGGCTCTTTGTGTGTGTGTGTGTGTGTGTGTGTGTGTGTGTGTGTGTGTGTGTGTGTGTGTGTGTGTGTGTGTGTGTGTGTGTGTGTGTGCGTGTGCGTGTGTGTGTTACTTTGGCAGCAGACAGTGCTGTTGTGTCCCAGTGGTCAGGTGGCTAGACAGTGGGGAAGATTATATCACCCTGGAAATTTGTCCTCTCTTTCAGTGCTGATCTTCACTTTCATTCCTTTAATCTTATCTTCCCCCACATAGTTATTTTATCTTTGACCTGTGTAGCTTAATACCTACAAAATATATACCATATATATTTATAAAGCTGGATGTGTATGCTACTGAATAGTAGTCAAAATATTGTTTTTTTTAACAGCTGTTGCTGATGATTAGTGAGCGGGATGGCTGACATATAATGCAGATATCACGTTGTTCTTGTGTTTATTAATATAACAACATACTAATAATAACATCCATTATTCCATGCACATTACAATCTAACATACATTTTATTTTAGCCAGTAATATGCTTCAGACTAATTTTGTTGATGGATTTAATTAATGAAAAATAGAAAACTACATTGTGTCATGCTGTAGATTTCACAACATGACTAATAATTACTGTATGTCAGAAGCAATATTAAACTGCATTATTCTATACATCATAACAAAATACAAATAAATGAAACAATAGCCAGTAACTGTTTCAGATTTGATATTCCTACATGTAGGATAAGGAAAAAAACAGGTATTACACGTCTGCCTGCAGTGTCCGCAGACATAATTTCTTTATTGTTTTAATCTTACCCCCGTCAAAATTCTGACAAAAGTTGAATTGACCTGCTGTGTGACAAAAGCAGGTAAAAGCGAGGAAAATTCTCTGAGTCAGTACGCCGATGCAACAATCAACACCTATCAGGTTTACCTCTCCGTCTGCTTCATACTCTTCACTGTTTGCTTCAGTTAACAGTGTTGTTTTTCTGCTGTTGTGATTGTGCTGTGGAAACGTCACTACATGTGGTGTAATGATTTAACACAAAAAAAGCTACCTGCCAGCAGCTCACCACCCCCCACCTCACTCTAACCAAACATAGTATTTAAAAAGTTAGAGCTTGCCCAGCATAGGTAACCTCCAGCTGTGAGGTGCATGTTTCAAAGACAAGTGTTCTCAGGAAATTAATAATAATAATAATAATAATAATAACTTTATTTATATAGCACCTTTAAAAACGAATGTTTACAAAGTGCTTTGAGAAAAAGGCAGGGTTCAAATAATATAGCAAACATTTCGACAGGGAGGAGCAACTTTAACAATGCAAAACAAAATGAAACGCAATTAAACAGAAAGAAGTGGTAGGAAATAGACCAGTAAATCATTGTTGAGAGGTTTTTCAAGGATAAATAAATAAATAAATAAAAATGGATAAGTAAATAAAAGCATTAAAAGGACAATAAAAGAGGTTGTCAGAATAAGAGGACGACATTACATCAGGAAAATTACAAAAAGTGTTCTGGATAAATTAGGAACATTAAAATAATAAATGAAGAAAATAAAAATAAATGAAAACAATAAAAAAATCAAATTCAATTTAAAACTATTAATTATCTGGATAAAAATAGAAATTGATAATAAAATATAAGTAAAAGCGGTTAGAAAGATAAAATCACATTAAAGCAAGTCTGTAAAAATGGGTTTTAATAAGAGATTTAAAAGATGTCACTGACTCTGCAAGCCTTATCTCCTCAGGGAGGTCGTTCCAAAGTCGAGGAGCTCTGACAGAGAAAGCACTATCCCCTTTGGATTTGAGCCTTGACTTTGGAACAACCAAAAATGCCCCACCTTTCTTTTCTCTCAGTTAATGTAAATTTTAAAGAGATTTGTTGCCACAGCTGTGTGATTTGTGACTGTATTGAAAGATGAAAAGCAAACATTTATATTTTTTGCGTTACCGTTTTTCCTTGAGCCTCTTTTTTTTCTTTTTTGGAGTAATACAGCATTTTTATCTAAGGCTGCGACATGGCTGTAATTATGTAGAAAACCGGAGGAGCTAATCTGTGAAAAGGTTTTAGGGGACACCTGGATTGATTTGGATCAGAACTAGAACTGAACTCTCTGATCAAGGAGAGCAAAATACCATCGAGAAAAATGTGTGGTTCTTTAAGAGGCAAACAGGAGACACAACTAAAGGCTAGAGCAGCACTTAATCAAACATACATTAGGATCCTGATTTTGTGTTTCCCGCCAGAGAAAACAAGGTTGACGGCTACATTACATGTTAAATGCGTGCTGCTCCTGTCAAAAGTGGATACATCAAGCGCTCCCTAACAGGGCTTTAAATGGTTAGTGGAAATCCCTGCTGATGTGTGAAAGACCTGGAAGGATGTAGACTATTAAAGGAGTTTGTGTTAAAAGGGCTGTTGTTATTGTGTGACTTACATTTAGATGTGTCTCTTCGTCATCAGAAATCTGTGAAATCGGGTGTCCACGCAGGAAGTGAAAGTGTGTTCAGGTGCATATTTTGTTAAAACCTCACTGTGGAGGAGAGCAGCTGAGGAGGTTGTGACATGACATCATCGCTGTCTCATTCGAATGTGGTTTGAGTGACTCAGTCTTAACTGTCTGTGAGAGCGTTACAGCACATGAGAGATGTGATCCCTATCAGGTAGCTTAGCTTTAAAGTAAGACACTTCACACACTCTGTTATTGTTATTGAAGGCTTGGATTGATAAGTATACAGAGTGCAGCACTCTTGCTCTAAGACTCACTAACTTTTCCTTAAAATGCCAAAGACAGCACCAGTCGAGCAGTAAACCCTCTACTAAATTAAAATGATAAAAACAATGTTAAATCTGGAGACGAGTTGTATCATAAGGTTTATCATTAAGAGTCATTACCCATAAAATCACCCATCCCCTCTGCTGACAGATGATGAAAGCTAAGGCCCTCGCTCCACTTCAGAGAAAGTCTTGAATAACCCTCTCTGTGGTTTCTTGGCCCATCTCTTTTACGTCACTGTTCTTAGTCAAAACATTTCGTCCTTGCTCATGCAGCATGTGATTGTTATTATAAGCTTTAATTCCAGCAACATTGTTTAATATCGCTGTGCCAGAGACTGTGCCCATGCCAGCACGCCGTGTCACTGCAGCGGCGCATGACCAGTCAAAACATGTTTACACGCCCCAGATTGTAACAACAAGCTGCTGCAAATGGCTGATATCCATGAACAAGACAGACAGAGACAGACAGACAGAGGTGACTGCTGCGCCCAGCCAGGAAAAATGGCCACAGATGGATGGGGGGGGATTCTTCCCAGTGCTCGGGACACTCACTGCTGCTGCTGCTGCTGTTTATTGTTGTTGTGCATAGGAAGTGTACATGAGCCAAACGGAAGCTGGGTTCTTAAAGCGTGGCCAGCCGAGCCCAACAAACATCTGAGGAATGTCACAGAGCTGCAGCCTCCTTCCTCTCTCCTCTGTCTCTGTCTTCATTTCTCTCCGAAAATGTCCTTTCAGACTTCAGGCTCAGCAGCTTCCGTTTGACAGTAGACTCACCCAAAATCAAGTTTGCTTCTGTAACTCTGTGTGGAAGCATTCATCTGATGCCTGCAAGAAAAACATGCATCTCTTCAGCTGTAAAAGGATCAGTGGGGAATGGTCAGTGTCAGTGACTTCAGAAGTCCTTTACTGTCAGGACACACTCATCTTTCATTTCAAACTCAAACAGCAACAATACTAATCTTTATACGGAGAACATTTATAGGGATGGACAACACTGGATAATTGCAGATATCTGATATGCAGTTTTTTTTCTCCCCCATTGTAAGGAATAGTGAGTTTGTCCTGTACTAGAATTTACCTGTTACTCTGTTTGTTTTAGAAACAGACATAAAACAAGACAAACAACATGTGAGTCCAACATAAATGATAAATGTCTTTTGGTGCTGTTCTGGATGACGGTTCTTGAGACACACTATTGAATCAGTTTCGTTAAAGGAGCCACATAACAAGCATTGCAAATGTTGTTTGTTTTTGACACTTAAAAATATTTCCACGCAGCCGACATGTTGAAACCAAGCGGCAACCTCCCGTCTCAAACGAGGAAGCCCAAGAGGAAGTGTTATAACGCACGTAGCTAATCTCTATATCGGCACATACTGTACGGGGGGTGAATTTTTTTCTAACATGACGGTTCAGAAGATATTAAGATTACGAGTTTTTGCCCAAATAAGGACATGACTGACTGGACTCCCGGTCGGGAACACATAGCTGTTGGCTAAGAGGCTCAAACTCCACCCCTTTACGTCACACTCTGCCTGGTTGAGTTCCGCATTTCCAATATGGCTGCCGCCGTCGATTGGCTTCAAAACAGCGCTCAGGAACAGATGGGTGACGTCACGGATACTACGTCAATATTTTATACGGTCTATGGTTGAAACCAATTGGCAACCTCCGGCCGTGAGAATTGAAGCCAATGCAGAAGTGTTAAAAACTGCAGTTTATCGAGTGTCCGCTTGAGGCTGGCTCCCGAATTACAAGAAATCACATACACACCAATTCAAAAAAGCTGATTACGAGCTTCCCTTTATAAGCGGCACAGCTGACTTGATTGACAGGTGGGAACACTGTAGCTGTTGGTGTGCAAGCCATAGACTGTATAATAAATGGTCGTAGTATCCGTGATGTCACCCATCTGTTTCTGAAGAGCTGTTTTGAGGCCAATCGTCGGCAGCAGCCATATTGCTGCTGTTGAGTGATTGTGATGTAAAGAGCTGTGCCTCTCATCGGAAGACTCGTAATCTCAATATCTTCGAAATTGCTGCGTTAGAAAAAAAATCCCCCCCCCCCTACAGTGTGAGCCGATCGAGAAATGTGGTGTTCAGACTACACTCATCTTTTGTACCAGGCTGTAAACATGTTTATTTCTGCTATAAAGATTGTTTTTTTTACCATTCATGTGTATGTGACTTCTGGTACTTCCAGAGCCAGCCTCAAGCGGATCCTCGATGAACTACAGCTTTTAACACTTCCGCATTGGACTCATATTTTTAGACCGGTGGTTGCCGCTTGGTGCAAGCTCAAAGCCCGCCTCTTTACCTCACGCTAGCTCAACAGCAGTTAGGTTGACTTCAGCATTTCAAATATGGCTGCCGCCGCCGATTGGCTTCAGAAACAGATGGGTGACGTCACGGATACTACCCATTATTTATTCAGTCCGTGGTTAACTCATTAATGTCATTGAGTGCTTGTAATTAATGCCTCACCTTATCGGCTGTTCATATCTGCAGACTGATGATTCGCCTTTTAAGCTTTTGTCTGCCGAAAACAACATTGAGCCGATTATGTTGTGCATACCTACAAATTAAAGATAAAAAAGAGGCCCTGAAAGAGCATAAAAAGGATTGATTAGGATGGAAATTAAATCCACCTGACAAAATCAAAGGGAGGTAAAAATGAAAATAAAGCTGGGAAATGTGACTCACTGGATAAACATCAGGATAGAAATGAAGATAAAAAGAAAGTACATAGAATGCATAACCTAGTGCTGATAACTCAGAGAATAATCATACAAATGTATTTAAATATAATACAGAATGTGTAAAATCTAATAAACTAAGTTATAAAGGTTTAATTCCAGAGTGTCTTACTGCTGTTCACGGGAACCTCCACCGAGCCAGCATGAGATGATGCAGTGTTTATGAATATTTTACAGTTTATAAAGTATCGTTATTAATGTAGCTGGATCCTGAAGGGCTTTCCTATTTAAGAACATCAATGCAGCAATGTAAACAGTCTGTCAGTAAGTTGTTGATTTGTTGAAGCTCTAAAAAACACTTCACCTCAAAGGAAAGCAAAGATAAAGAGCCCAAAAACATGACAATCCTGGGCCTCATTGTGTCAGGTGACAGTATCTAAAGAGCAGGAACATCATAAATGAGAGAAAACAACAAAATTGACAGGGCTGTGGATATAATACTCAATGAAAATGCCACTGATTACTGAACATTGGCAGGAACAACATAATCCTGTGATACAGAAACGACAGTGCACATAATTTGTAGCAGCTCAGACGGTGACTGAATGACTCAGGATGCTCTGGCCTTTTTTAGATGGGCAGCTGCTTTTCTGCTTTTTGTTGTTACAATGAGTCATAAATTAATCTGCTGGCAGCTTCAGTGCAGATAACTCACAGGAGATAATGAGATGGTGTCGCTCAAAGTGTCACAGTTTTTTCAGTCACGATCAAAGTTTTTCAGAAAATCCAAATTCTTGGAAACATAAGTTCAGGTTAAGATAATTGGATACTTTAAAGGTGTATGTGTAGTAACCCAAAGAAATTATGTTCAGATCACATGAGGTGAACTGTTTGAATAGTGCGTGGTTATAAAAGCAGGTAATCCTTACATTTGAATTTAAGCAGTGTGAGGAAAAAGCTGGATGAGGTGCAAACAAAATGACAGAGCTGAAGTAAAATGTCAAAAGACTGAATTCCTGGACTGCTAAACGGTGATGCACAGACCTTTTTGTAAACAAATCTAAACTTTGTGATGGTGACATGGCTGATGTGTTTGTGTGCTGCACAACAGACCAGCACTGTGACACTGATAGAGGCTGTCAGTCCCACACGGCTCCCCGCCGCCGCGCAGCTCGCCACTGGCCTTTGGCACCTCATTTCCATTTGATGCCAGCTGAAGGCAAATATGCCCACCTGCCCTCCTTTGTATGTGGCCCCGCTTCAAATCCTCACTGGATTATCTTATTGTCTCCTCCACGAGCCAAAGGCCACCGGCCATTTGCATCTGAGAGGTGGAGCAGGGAGTGTCTCTGTGGACGATCGCACCGTGGCGTGTGAGCGAGCGTTTGCTGTGTGTGGTGGCAAGGAGAGAGGGTGAGGAGAGCAGATCAGAGAGCGGCCCTGTCTATTTGCCAGTTAATAGATGAAGAGCTGGGAAAGAGGGGAGTGGGAGGAAAAGGTGGAGACAGAGTGAAAAGATGATTAAAAGATCTTGTGGCTTTTTGTCAGCCTACAACGGCAACCCTCCCTCCTCCAGCCTCTCTCCAAACATGACTAAGACAGAGAGGGAGAGGGAGAGAGCCAGAGAGAGAGCCAGAGAGAGAGCCAGAGAGAGAGCCAGAGAGAGAGCCAGAGAGAGAGTGATAAAAGGAAGACCCCACACATCTAGTTAATGAACATGATATTCTGACTAACATGGAGTTATTTTGAAGGCTGTTAAACTCAGTCATAACTCATTTCATTAATCAGAGAGCAAACAAACAAGATATGAAATATTTTGTGCTTTAAAGATGGATATCTGTGCCCAATAGCTCTTGCACAGTGAGCTGCTGACTGGTGATGTTTTAATCACTCCGTATCTCTGCTTCTCAACTCGCGCCTTGTTTTTTTTTTGTTCTTTTTTATAGTGTAGGCAGTATTTGGCTGAAGGGGAGAGGACACTGAAAGCCCTGAAAGTCTGGAGGCAGGTTCCACATACTTAAACAGAGACAGCGCAACATGGAGGGTGGCCCTTAAGGGGTCCCTCAGGGGGATCATGGGGCCTTAGAAATGGTTTCGCATGAAATCATAATTTCATCACGGTTTCATTGTGACATATTACAACAACGATAGATGTACAGATACCTGCTTTTAACGTCAACCATTATCTAGTAGCAAAGTTATACCAGTAGTTTATTAAGATGTATACCTTACTGTATGAAAAAGAGGAGGATCGTTTTAACTAGAAGGTGGCACCAATCTTAAAAAACATTCAACCTATAATTATCCATATGTCTAGAATTTACTCCTCAAACCTCACCTGAACACTACCTCTCCCTTCACACTTTTCATTCAACCACATTCAATGCATTTACCGAGGACGAGCATGCTAAGTTGGCTGAACGACTAAATGTTGTCCCCTTTGTTAGTGGGCACAGAAGTACTCATCCATTTGACAAATTATTCATATTTTTACCATCATAAAGCTGAAGTGTCGGTAGGGTTGCAAAGAGGTGGAAAATTTTCCGAAAGTTTCTGGAAAATTTCCATGGGAAGTTAAAGGTGCTGTGAGGAACTTTTGTTTTGTATCGATTCTGGCGCCCCCTTGTGGACAAAGCGATACCTCTTATCTCTTGTCCTATACATGCAAAAGTAGTGTTTTCAACAAAAACCTCATCGTATTGTCTTTTAACAGTCAACTTTATCAGGCAATGTGATTATTTTCCATGAAAACAGTCAAATAAAGGCTGTTTCTGAAGTGAGATATCCATCATCTGGTCTGACAACCTACCCCCCCAGGGCGGTTTCAGGCATTAAAAATGACAACAGAGAAGGTGTCAGTGTTGTTGATGGTCTTGTTTGCTATTGAAGGTCATAAAGACGCATCAGTATCATTTTCAGTCTGTTTCTCAGCCAGTTCAAAACTCCTCACAGGGCCTTTAAGCTGGGGAAATATTCCAAATTGGAAACTTTCTATGGGAATAAACTGGGAATTGAGGTTAATTTAATGGAAAGGTATCATATCCAAGCATGGAATATGATATTTTTGTTATAAGCAGACATCCATCCAAAATAATACAATTAAAACAGATTTATTTTTAAGTAGAACTTTATCAAGTGTTAAATATTTTGTTGAACAATCAATTATTTCATTGAAGAACAAAAACTTGAATGTTAAGTTAAATATTATTCACCCCCCCGACCCAACACATTCAAAAATTAACAAAAATGCAATCCCAACAAAGTCCCATTCAAAATGTTAAAAGAATAGAGCTGCTCTCCCTCCACAAAAGTCCAATTCAACATGCAAATAAAAAAGCATCTTCTTTCAAGCTTCTCAAGCCTAGCATCTGCATTTTTGCTAAACCATTTCAGGCTCTTTGACATCCTCCATGTCCACTTCTTAAACATCAAACTCCAACTCTTCCTCTTCAGTGTCACTGTCCAGCCTTGTTGAGGATGGCTCTGCATAGATATAATCAACTGTACTTGCATGAAATCTGGTTGTTTTAGTCAGGATTATGCTAAAATATATTTTCCCAAACTATATTTAAGTTCCCTGTTAAGAGCCAACCTTCAATTTAGTAAATTCCTGGTTTATTCCTATAAATCCCTGTTAATTCCCATGGAAAGTTTCCAACTTTGAAAATTCCCGGAATTTTGCAACCCTAAGTGTCGATCATATCTTGTGTTGAACACTAGCCATGGCTGTAGCAGCGGTTGATTGCTACTTCTTTAATGCTTTTATGCTTTACTACCCGGATGTAAACAAGCACAAATCACAGACGGTTAATCATTGTGCAGCATGGTTTGACAGCATTTTGTGTGGAGACTGTATATGTGGTTAAAGTTGCTGTTTACTTGCAAGGAGGACTGAAGGCTTGGTGGTTCTAGCTCTGCTATTGTTAGCCAAACTCAGCAAACCAATTTGACATTGTTTACCGTCAGACTTTATGATCGTGTGATAAGCTGTGTTAAATAAACTATGCTCATTTTCACTTTTTCTCTAAGGTTTTGTCACCTGCAGGGTCTGCCAACCGGAATTTAAAATTCTGTTAAAATGTCTGGGAAATAATTGGCTTTGGAACATCCCTAGCATTTATGAGAAGGCTGTCTCTCTGTTTGTGTGATTATCAAAAACACAGGATCACCTGAAATGAATGGATTGATGATTGCAGAGAGACTCGTACAGTTCATTTTTTTTTTTTAAATAATAGAAAATTAAAGAATGAAGTACAATAAATAAGACTAAAACAATGTAAACCCTAACTCAGCTGCTTGCCAAAGAGTCAGAAAACACCTGAGTGATGTTTTAACATTGAAATGAGACATGAAGTTACTGCAGCGATGACACAGAAAATTCGACTTGTCTTTTCTACAGACTCTGCAAATGAGATCTAACAATTTAGGTAATGAGATTAAGAGATGCTGGTAGATTGTATCATCTGTGGGCAGCTGTTTCTTATGCTAAACCCAGCTAACTGAGTCCCAGCAGTGGTTTTATTTTCATTGTACATGAGAGCAGTATAATCATTATCAGCAGTATCTGCCTTCTCTTATGCCTCTCAGCAAGGAAGCAGATATTCATATTCCCAAATTATTGAACTATTCCTCTAAGAATGAACCACGTCTATATAACTATCCATATTGAACTGTTTCATCCTCTGTTAATCTGTTCTAGGGTCTAAACTTATTTAAAAAGTCCTCACTACTGACACAGTAATTTATTGGACAAATACTTGTTGAATCATTGTTCTCTCCTACCGTGCTTAGCAGCTGTTGTTTGCAGCTTTATGGTTTACTTCCCACATGCTGGGGTGTCAATACGCGTGTTTGCCTCACCAGCAGTCAGTGGATGTTTGCAGAAGAATTGGATTTGGCACACAATGCGTGTTTGTGTACGTCACATATGTGGACAAGACAGTGAAAACTCCAGCACGTTGACACACAGGCGTACAGACAGATCCAACAGGCTTGTGCAGCATTTTGTCACAGTATGAGCTTTACTAAATCCTGTTCCTTTTGTGTCTGTGTGTGTCTCTGTGTGTGTGCATGTGTGTGTCAGTGAACGACACAGTGAGAGAAAACATGTCATGTTTACTTTGATGTTGCTTGGCCAAGTGCTGAACAAGCACCTGTTGATATTGGAGCCAATCAGCGATCCCTCCGAAACTCAAATGTGTTTTAAAAGGATGTAATGATGATCAATTATTGATTAAAGCATACAGGGTTAAAAGCACAGTGGTGTCCTTATTTAACATCACAGTAGCTGCAAAGAGCAGGGAGACGCAGCTGTGCTTAACTAAGGTTTGCTGAAGGGGAAATAAAGCAGCACGTGATTACCCGTTTATTTGGGACCTTAAATTCAACCCGATTATCATGTTAAGACTGACACCCTTATTATCATTAATGTAGGCTGTTGAAAATCTCTTTCCATTATTATGTCAAAATGTACTCATCAGAAATGTCTCTAACAAGCTACTAAACAATGAGGCGTCTGTGAGGACTCTTAGTTTCCAGCTGATTTAACTGTGACAGCCACAGTCAAGTCAATCCAAAGTCACCAGCTAACAGGGTGACTCATTAAACCAAAACACCGGCATGTCACTGCCCGAGTGGGCCGGGAACATCTGTGCTTTTCTGAGAGGGTTTGTTTTCAGCTGCTGGACTAATGGTTAATAGACTGAGGTCTCGACTTTCACCAAGGCGTGATGACATGTTGATTTCACTGAACCAAAATGTTTCATCAGCTGATTAAGTGCCGCATAATGTGTGTGTGTGAGTAAGCTGTGCGGCCACTGCTGAGTGTTGATTGATAACAGCGTGTTGTTGTTTAAAAAACAAATAATGATTTTGTTCTGTAAGTCTGTTGTTGGTTGTTTTTCCATTGACTACTTATGATTATGGTATGTATTTTGTAGCATTTTAGATGTTGTGTGTTGACTTTTATCACGCTATTTGCTGTCATACTTTAAGGCAAGGCAAGGCAAGGCAAGGCAACTTTATTTGTATAGTGCATTTCATACACGAGGGCAGCTCAATGTGCTTTACATTAAAACATTAAAAGCATTGGAAACATTCAGACAAGCACAAGATAACACAATTAAAAGGACAAATCTAATAAAACATAGAAGAGAAAAGGAAAATTAGAAATATGTTAAAAATTAAAATTAATATTGCATTTAGAGTGAGTTAAAAAGAGCTAAGATAGGAAGCATGGCAAATAAAAAAGTATACAAGGGTTAGGGTTAGGTTTCTATAATGCATATAGAATATTTAATATAATATATGGTTGATATGTATGTGATGATTTAATATGTAATGAATATGGTGTGTGATTAATGTATATATGGTGAGTGTAGTGTGTTATGAATATATATAATTTATTGTATGAATTTATGTGCTTTGGCAATAACATGTCTTTGTTCATGCCAGTAAAGCAAACTTGAATTGAAAAAAATGAAAAAAATATATATAAGGGAGCAAGTGCATTTTTTCTTTTTTGATAGTGCCAAAGTATCACTAATTTCACCGACATTTAAGATATGCATGATTTTTCATTTATTTTTTCACAATATATTTATTTTTACAATTATGACAGAGTAACAAACAGATAAACACACTTAACTAGTTTTGTACATGTAGCAACTGAAAAGGACAAATAAATAACTAAACAGATAATGAACAAAAAACAAATGAAGTCAGAAGTAATTTGCACATACAACAATGAGATAATAACCATGAGAAGAAAGAGAAAAATAAATGAAAATACATTGAGAAAGTACAAACAGACAGACAAACAAATAGACAAACAAAAAACCCTGATGATCAGTCCCTCCCACCCCAAGATATGGGCCATAATGCAAAGTAGGGGTTAATTGAAAAAAAGGATTACAATACAATCCAAACAAGTCCAGCAGTGTATGTCAACATGTGATAGTGCCTGTACATACCAAAAAGTTTGCTATCACTGCACAAACAACTGTCAAGTTTTACTGATAAGCATGATTTTGATATTGAAAATAATCTGTTAGGTTTTATTTTGGGAAAGTTGCAAACGGTGTTCCAAAGCTTGATCCGTAAGGCAACTTGACTGGTATAAATTCTTGAAGACGTTTCACCTCTCCTCCGAAAGACTTCTTTAGTCTGACCAGACTCGGGGAGACTGGGGGAGACTGGGGGAGAGCTCGAAGATATAAGCCACTAACAGTCGTGGGTTATATCTTCGAGCTCTCCCCCAGTCTGGTCAGAACTGAAGAAGCCTTTCGGAGGAGAAGTGAAACGTCTTCAAGAATTTCTACCAGTCCAGTTGCCTTATGGATCAAGCTTTGGATTACCATGACCTGGATGATTGAGAACCTTCACAGACAAACATTGGTGTTGTGGTAAACATAAAATAAAAACCGATAAGACGCAGAAATGTGAGATATAAATATTATGCACTCTTAAATAGTTGTAGCTATCACTTCATATCATTATTAATCACATACTTTACTCATGTTGTGCATGCCTGATGCAAAATGATGTTCTCACATTAAAGAAGCCGTCCTGCAATCATTGTTACATTGTCGTACAATCATTTGCATGTGATATTTTTTAACACCAACAGCTGGCATGTCTGATAATCTTCTTTACCAATCATCTGACACCGCCAGTGCAATCTGTCATAAACATTGCATCTGTAAAGAACTGATTTGAATCTGGTGCGATTGTGTTTGTGTGTGTTGTACTTCTGTGTGTCGAGCCACAGATGGCAGCCCTCTACCTCCAGCTCACACGTGCCCTGCAAACACAGCCGTGTGTGAATGTGTAGTGTCAGGTTTTCTTTGCGTGTAAGAGGAATGTGGTAGACTGCGATTATGTGGAGGTCTGCAGATTATAACAACACATTCTGTCGCTGTTTGTATTAGTGTACCTCGCACTTGCTTTTTCCTCTGCACACTGAAATACAGCACAGTAGTAGCAGACGGGCCTTTTGGTTGGTTTTTGCTCTCCTGTTAAGACGGCACAGATAAGAACATCCTCATTGCTTCAGAGGCTAATCTGTTGATTCCTTTGAAGAAAGCCTTAATAAGCAGGGTTTTAATGATCTGTCACTCTGCGCTGAGGTGTAGATCAAATGATGAGTGATCCTGTGCTATATATGCAGAGGGAAAATATCTATCCTTCTTGTCATCTCCAGGAGAAGCTGTTATTTTCAGATTCTCTTGTGATGTCCTCAGCTTGGGGTCAGTGACCTTTCCCTCTCTGTTCTGATTCTGTTGAATGGGTGTTTGGTTTCATTCCATATCTATTGCAGACCCGTGATTTTAATCAAATTAAGAAGACATTCTTTTTTCTAAAGCTTCATCATGATATTATATCACAATAGAGATTCAAATTGCATCCTCATAAATAACCCCAGCGCCCCTCTGTAGCTCACTCCAGCTCAGTTTTGCCTCTCTTTCCTCTATTCACCTTCACGCTGGGCTTATGAGGGCTCACGCCTGTTTCTCGCACACCCTGCAGTCGTTTGGGTGACATGCCGTGCCCCAGGACTGGAAGGTGTTTTACACAACAAACACCCTGCTCCCTTCACAGGAGAGCACCACAGTCAAACAAGCCTGTTGTTTCGGTGGCACCAGAACCAGATAGTCAGTGGAGAGCATACTTAAACATACATGACATGAAAGTGCAAATGATAGGGTCTTACATGGTCTTCAGTGTTGCACCTGTAAATGATTAAGTAACATAAATAAATACACAATTAAGACAAGATAAGATACTCCTTTATTCGTCCCACAACAGGGAAATTCATGGAGTTACAGCAGCAAACAAAAAAGTGTACAGTACAAGAATTTCAACAACAATATATATAGAAAATAAATGTCCATCAGAGATGACAGCTTGGCCATAATTCTCCTGTCAGCCACCACCTCCACAGGGTCCAGGACTGAGCTGGCCTTCTTCACCAGTTAGTTCAGTCTTGCTCTCCTGTATCCTGTCCGCCCACAGCAGGTGAAATCCTCCCAATGTGGCGTTCATGTCCGGTGTTAGCTCTGTTAGCATGATGCTACTCTGCCAGTACTCCCTCTGGTGCTGGGTTAGCTCATCCACCTTATTGTAGATAGATCTTACATACCCCATAACAGTGAGTGGAAGGACAGGTCGATGTCATCTTTTTTAGCTTGCACCTCAATACCAGCACGTCATCCTTGCCTCCTTCTCATCAAATCAAATGTCATCAAATGTCAATCCTTATGCAATGTTTAGTCCACACTGCAACAGCACATGTTTAAATTCTGAATATAAACTAAGCACAGTGGTAACCACTTTTAAATATAATCAAAAGTAGGGATGCACCGATCTGATCCTGGCATCTTTGACAGAGTAAAGACCAAAGCTAACTTCCTCCTGATTTGTTTAGTCTTTAAAAGTCGCTGCAAAGTCCAGATATTCTTCAGATATGTGGCTCGTAAAAACCTCCTTTGGTGACTGTGCACTGAAATAAGTGGTCATAATCTGTGCTCCCTTTGAGGTAATAGACTGAGGACCTTCCACTTCTCCTGCTGGACGACCCTGCATTATTTAGTCCACTGCATCAACGGAGAGAGAGAGAGAGAGAGAGAGAGAGAGAGTGGCCTCATTCAAATGAATGAGGCGGCTATGTCTCTTCATGCACTGCTAATGTCTTCGAAATGTGGCCTCAGACAGATTAGGTTTTCTGAGGTGAAGATTCCTTTTTTGTGCGCAGCTCAGCGAGGAAACACTGTGTGGAAACAGAGAGAGAAGGACTTCTCTTCTGAAAGGACCATAGCATTGGATACTAGCCGCTTCATTTGTCTTATTTAGTCTGCAGAAGTGTTGTATTAGCTTCTGCCAAACGAGAGAAAGCAGGGCTGAACGCTCAGTAACTCAGCCCGCTGAAGCCTCAGATGAACTTTACAATGAATTTATATTGCAGGACGAGGGTTGTGGATTTTGTCTGCAGTGACTTTTGTTGTGGCTGTGCTAACAAAGGATTGCTGCACGGCTGGGAAGGATTACAGTGGTACATAGCTTTTAAATGTACACAGACCTGTAAGTTGTGTTATTAGACTTGAAAACCGAACATATCCTCACATTTCATGGCAGCAGCTACCTGATACCTGAATTTGTGCAGGTGTTTTGGTAGCACTGTTGAGGATAAGTCTCTCTCGCTCTGGCTCACCTTCATTAGCCTACTCGCCTCCAGCTGTAGAATATGGATATCATACATCCACAGCCCTTCGCTAACTAGCACCCACCACCTCATCTTTACAGAGTGTAAGATGAATGTCAAGCTCTGGGGGGCTTAGGGCATCTCTTCACTACGTAGGTGGTATTATCTTCTTGAAGTGCTCTCTCTCTCTCTTCATCTCTCTATCTCCCTCCTTCTCTCTCTCTGCTCCTTCTCTTTAATCCTCTGCAGAGTAGGTGTGCCAGAGAGAGACTGATATTTGGTGTGCCAGAGAGAGAGAGACGACTGATATTTGCTTAACCAAATCCTCGGAGGAGGCAACCCTCTTTGATCCACTTCCAAATTCACAGCGTCCTCTTTCATTTGGTCATCCATCACGTGCCGTCTCTCACGCTCTCTGCATTTGTGTGAAGTGTGGTGTGTTGGAATGAGCGGCATGAAAGTGAGTGGAAACCCTGCAGACAATGGCCTGCCTTTTTCTCTGCCCTTCCGTCTGCCTCGTCCCTTTCATTTTTTCCGTTTCTTCTTCAACTTGTCACTTTTGTTGTGTGCCGTTGAGGTCAGGCTGGCACAGACAGGCGTTGTTGTGAGAGAGCGAGAGAGAGAGGGAGAGGGAGGAGAGGGAAGGGAGAGAGGGAGAGAGAGAGGGAGAGAGAGAGAGGAGAGAGAGAGGAGAGAGAGAGAGGAGGAGAGAGAGAGAGAGAGAGAGAGAGATGGAGTAGAGAGAGGGAGTTAGAGAGAGAGAGAGAGGGAGAGAGAGTAGAGAGGAGAGAGGAGGAGAGGGAGAGAGGAGAAGAGAGGAGAGCGACGAGAGATGAGATAGAGAGAGGAGGAGAGAGGAGAGGAGAGAGAGATGTTGTGGCTGAGTTATTGGCTAGAAATCCAGGGTTAGTCAGGGCTTTCCCCCTTTGTTTTACACACAGCTCTGTCCACATATGGACAGAAGATTTTCACTCTGACCACCTGTGAGCACCGCTCTGTCCACTTACTGGCATCCTGGTCTTTTTTTAAGCCTTTAAACTCATATTTCTATCCCATTTGTGGTGTTTATTCAAGGGATTACTGTCTCACTGAAATCTTAGAGGATGCAGACACTTCATTATCGACTGGAGTACCCTCACTATACAGACATCTCCAGCTGTCCTGACAATTTGAGATGAGTGTTTGGCGATGACAACAATCTCCTGCAGGATCATAATAAACTGTCTGATGATCAATCTAAACTTTGCACAGTTCTTCCAGATATAGATCTACAAACCTATCAGAGGATAAAACAAATGTGACTAAAGCTTATAGGCCGAACACAGGACACACTCAGCTGACTACTTTCTAACCCTGCATGTCATTTGTTACACATTCATCCTTTTTAATCACAATGATCAGCTGCAATAAATAGAAGGATTTGGGTTATCCTAGGTCTTCAAGTCAAGAAGCGTCCTTTGAAAGTGAGGAGAGAAACAAGCTGATTAAAAACTGGTGTCAGTTTGGCTTGTCGCCCCTAAACCACCACAAAAAATGGGACCCACCAGTGATTTTCATTTGATGCTTAATTTAGTGCCGTAACTTGTTTAAATCTGTCTAATGGCTCTGTCTGTTTCGCTCCCTGTTGAAAGAAATCTTTTTTTTTCTCTCCAAGATTATTTTTGGGGCTTTCTGCTTTGTTTGATAAGACAGCTTGAGAGAGAGGAGTTATAAAGAGAGAGCAGGGGATCACCAAATACTGTCAGGACCCAGAATCATCCTACAATCAGTGTGAGTGCTATAGCCTCTGTACATAGGATGCCCACTCTCCTCACTGAAGGAACCCTTGTCCTAAACCTAGAGGTCATGCTGTCAGCGGCAGCTCGGCTCGCAGCCCTTCCTGAGATGCACTACAGCGGAGAGTGTCAGAGGAACACAAATATTTCTAGAAGTGAAGCACTGTATTGTGTGTTTTTTCCCGCTTTTTTTTATCTTTTGATAAAAAACAAACAAACAAACAAACAAGGGCCTGTGTCCACTTATGTACCATTAGTGGACACAGGCCCTTATTTGTTCTGATTCAGAGCCCTTGCCACAAGTGTGTACACTTGCTAGGTTATAAAAGTTGTTCTTCAGCACTTCAGCTCTAAGCTATTTGTAATACTTGTGACAATTTTTACTCACCTCCAACTCATGCTGTAATGCATACAGCCCACATTCCCGCCGTCTCCATGACTTTCCCATAATCGTTTTTCTTTTTTATGTGTTTTTCGGAAAGTAGAGGCCGAAAACAATCATCATTGCTTCTTCCTGTTAGTCCGCCATGTTTGTTTTCACCGAAGTCACAGTTTTACTACGCGAGATTTGGAATATTGAGCGTGATGAACCTGATACTCTGCTTTAGAATCAGTTACTGTGTGGTGTGCTCCGTAGTGCACACCACACACTATAAGATCAGAAGAGAGAGATCTTGTGTGATCTGTCTTTTGTTATCATCAAGTGTGTGGGTCTCTAAATGTGTTAAGGTTTGAAGAATCCTGTAATGTGTGCCAGCCCTTAACTGAACCTTCATGAACCCTGCATAGTTCTAATTTCATGAGTGGACACTGACGAGAGTTGCAGTGGTCCACGTGTTGAACCACTTTCAACCATGAATGCCACAACATGGAGCAGCCGATGCTGAGGGTGGATTTGCAACTTGGGATGCTGAAGCTGCTAATGCTGAACTATACCGGTGCTCTGTTCGAAATTGGATCTACTGCTAGCAGAAATGGAGCGACGCCTGCGAGCTAGTTCAGGCAGACAACTCGAGCTGCCATGCCATACACGTCACATGTCCCACTCTCTTATCCATCATCCAATCCTGCCCTCTGCCTCTCAAATTGGCGGTCTATTTAAACTGGGAAAAATCTCCCATCTCTCCCTCTGCCTGTCAACGACTCTGCTGCTGCATGCATTGCTGATATTTTCTTCTTCCCCGCCGCCTCCCAGCTTCCACCTGCAGGCTCCGGGGGTGTTTAGTATGTTTTGCTCATCACTCCTCAAAGTCTGCATGTAAACTTATCTGCAGGGAGTGATGAGGCTGGAGCCTGGGCGCCAAACATGAATATGTATTTGCTGCTAAAATAAACAATTTAAACGTGAGTTGTCTGACTGAAATGCAAGCGAATGGACACAGGCCTTGAAATGAGTGATAGACAACTTAATAATATACAAACAAAATGTAGAGAAAAAACTGTCTCTTTCCATCAGGTGCTCCTTAAGCTTGTAGAATAATACATGTGTAGGCATAGAGGATAATTTGAATATTTATAACAGATAACAATTGTTTTTTTTTTTTGCCATGTAACTTAACCCTGCTCACATATGTGTCAGGTACTATGGGAATTACTGCCTTACTTGCAGATATTTGTATTCTGAGTACAATATCAGAAAATGTGATTTGTCACGCATCAGAACGATGTACAGTTTATGTTGCGTCTTTGTATCAACCAGAGAGCGTAGAGATTACTTGCATCTTCTTTTGTCTATCTGTTGCTGCATCTTTTCCATCAATAGTCTGTGTCATGATGAAGCAGGATAACAATGTAGCGAGAGACTCCTTGTAGCCTTTGACAAAAAAGACACTGGCTTTTCCTTCATATTTTCCCTCTCTACTACTCCTCTACTAGCAAACTCTTCTCTTCTTTGTCTGTGAGCAGAACATGAACCAGACTATTGATCTCTCCCCTCGCAGCAGCCACTTCTCCACCTCACACCCTATTTGAGTTGTTCATTGCAGATAGCAATTCTTTTCAAAGGTGCATATTAAGGCTGTATGATACCAAACCACTCATCTCTTTCTCTCCATTCCTTTCCCCCTTCCCTCTTTCTTTTCTTCCTCACAGTGAACACCTATCATGCGCCTTCACCTTCTTCTTGCACGGAGAGAGCAACGTCTGCACCAGTGTGGAGATCAACCAGCACCAACCTGTCTACCACCTGACGGAGGAGCACCTCACTCTGGCTCAGCAGGCGTCCAGCCCCTTCCAAGGTGAGTTCCTCAAATCAGGACAGCTGGGAAGAGTTCAAAGGCACAGTTTGAGCTGAAACAATTAAAGAAAGAAGACACTGTGTTCTTTGTGAATGATGCAGCCCATGAACATGAAATGAACTTTGCCTCAGGACATCATTTTAAAAAGTTTGGTTTGATTCACATCACTCCCTAAAATTTGATCTGGCAAGACATATAATTACAGCTCAGCTCTGCTCTGTTAAAAATCTGATCGTTGCTGTCTGGAATACTCAATGTGACAGATAAACAAACACACTGCTTATTTTCATTGAGAACAATGAAGCTAACTTCCATGTCTGGCTTTTTGTTTTCCATTTTCTTGGAACTCTTCATTCCAAAAATGTAAAGCCTAAATCATCTGACTGAACCAAGTATAGCTCCTCTGATAATTGCATGTTTGTACACACGTCTATGCACTCATTTGGCCAGATCAGAAGGTAGTTTTGTGTTACCAGTCTTTTCTCTCCGGCTTTGTGACTCAATTCGAAATATAATATTAGCTGATTACAATCTTTCATAATCTTCAGCTTTATAGAAGTCAATTTTGGGATATTTACTGGATTTCAATATTGATTTTGTCCAAAACTTCCCTTCAAATCAGTGAAAAAGCACCAGAGCAGCCAAATCTGACCCCAAACATGCAAAAAGAAAATGTTACAGCAGTCTGAGTTTGAAAATTGAAAATGATAGCTTAAGTTTTGCTCCTGACAATAAGAAAACTTGTGTTAAGTTACCCATAAAATAATGTTTTTTTTTTCAACATATAAGCTGCCAAACTTGTTGAAACTCTTGGGTGGAATTTTTTGATTTATTTAATCTTGGTGCCACCATAACCAAAATAGAGAGTGGGGGATTGACATGTGGGAAGGAGGCTGCAGGCTGGAATTGAACCTGGGCCAACTGCTTCATGTGCCGAATGATTTAGCCGTTAGGCCTAATCCGTGCCCATCCTCCTCATATGTGTCTGAAACCAGGATGAAATCTGAAATGTTTTTGTACTCGCATAAAAGTTGTGATTCTGAGAAACAGTCCTTTGGTAAAAGAACAAGTTAATCCTCAGCATTCAAAGGCGCCATTAAGCCCCGAGTCCTTCTGGCTGTTTGTCTTTTACCCTGCAGAGATAAGGTGGAGTTAAAGGGAAATCTGCTTTCTAAACAGTTTCATCCATTATTTTCTTGTGAACATGAAATGCTCGGTAGGTGCAGTAGTGTAATTTTCTAAATGAAGTATATTACCATGCTGTGTCTGTTTAGTGACGGCTGCTGTTGCCAAGTAATGCATGTACAGTCTTCTGTCAGGCTGTAGTTTTTTACAGATTGGCATGCAGCCAGTAAAAAAAAGAAAGCCTCTGTAGTCACTTTAAATTATAGTGTGGTGTAGTTATAAAATGTGAGGCTCTAATGATATTCCATCATTGGCTCTAAATGCATTACCCCGCCCTTAGCCAAACACTATGTAATCCCCCAACCATTGTTTGCATTTCCACTCACTCAAATGATAATGTAATGACTGTGATACCCATTCTGACTTTTTTGAAGGAAGGAAATTATAGGCTTTCAAAATATATTAGGATTAAATTATTATACAGAAGTATAGAGCACTTATCCTGCTGGTATTTGTATCAAAAAATGGTGTTTAGCATAATTCAGCTGTCCTTCCCCCGATCTTTCCCTCTGAGCCGCAACATGCCACTTGAAGTAGATTCAGAACAACAAGCATATTTTAAAGCTGTGTAGTTTTAAAGACAATTAGATGTTGAACATAAAAGGAGAAACTATAAGACTTATCATGGTGTTGACAATAACTTAACAATGAAGATTGTCAGATTTCAATTGGATTAGTAAGAATGATTTAGTCCAGAAAATTCAATTTAATGACTCTGACAAAATGTTTCCTCTTATTCATCGTAGCCAAACACATGTTTTCAAGGGATTTTACAGATTATATGGGCAGTACATCTCCAAAAGAGGTAGACTATACAAGGGGGATCATTTTGATGCAAAACAAGGTAGAGGTGAGGATTGAATCGAGTTTTTTCAAGGACCTTATGCTGGATTTCTCAAACCTTAAATTCAGTAACTCGTAGTTATTGATTCTGCTATCAAGTCTCTTTGGTTCTACGATGTTGTGTTTTATCTCGTCACATCTAGCTAAATTTACTTGTCGTACAAACTGACATTGTCTAATTACATTTTAGAAAACTCTGCAAAAAACTCTGGTAGTCATTTGCTTGCACAATTGACTGATGGTGAAAAGACATCTAAAGTTTGGCGACATTCTACCATAGCAAAATATTTGATTTGATTTGATGTCTTTATTTCGAACATGTAAAAGTAAAGAAAAAAACCAAACAAAAAAAAAGGATACAAGTAGAAAAGAAGAAATAGTTATACAAACATACAAGAAAAAAAAAAATTGTTTTACAAAAGAAACAAAAACAATGTTAAGCACTGAAGCATTTTACTTTACATGTGTGAAAAGGAGTAGGAAGAAGTTAAAACTTATCTAATCCTACCCCTCTATTCACTATTATCTGGCATTATACTAGTGCACTCCCACAAGTCAAATCTTCATATTAACACTGACAATCAAAAGTAAACTCCTCGTGATTCTCAACACTAGTCTTCCTCCTTGTACCTAATGAAAATAATTTCTTTATACTTTTTCTTGAACTGGATTATGTTCTGACATTGCTGTAGCTCCATATTGAGCCTGTTCCACAGTTTTACGCCACAGACTGAAATACAAAAACTCTGAACACTCATCATCTTTAATCTTAACTTCCCTCTGAAGTTATAACCCCCCGCTCTTTCAAAGAATAATCTTTGGATATTTCCTAGAAGGAGATTTGTCCTTGCCTTATGCATAATTTGTGCAGTTTTAAAATCTACAAGGTCAAATAATTTCAATGTTTTGTGTTTGAGGAACAATGACTTTGTGTGTTTACGGAAATCAACATTGTAAACTATTCTGATGGCTCTTTTCTGTAGGACTGACAGTGGTTGCAGGGAGCTTTTATAGGTGTTTCCCCAAACCTCAGTACAGTAACTGAGATATGGTAAGAAGGATAAAAAGGTGAAATGCAATTTATGTTGCTTAACTATTTTTTTGCAAAGGGGGAACACAACCTTTATGGTCAATCACATCAGCATTGTGCAGTAAATAAAACAAAGATGCAGCAACTCTGACGAACTCATTCAACTCTGGCTGCTGCTGCTGCTTCAGGACCGCCAGCCTCCGCCTCCACTCATAGCAGCTTTGGTAATCACACCCCAGCTTTGTAGTCCCGCTAGCTAAAATTGGTAATCCAGTGTTAAAATCTGTGTTGAAACTGGCCGCATAAAAGCTCTTTACCCAGCTAAACAAGATGACAAAAGTTACATCATGATGTGTTGAAGGACAGGTCAGTAAAATCCCCAAAAACATCATCAATAAAAGTAGTTGTAGTTCTGTCACAAGTGTATTGTTGCCATGTCTTTCTTCGTATAAATAGAAAAGTATTGATAGTAGAATCAATAAAGACTTGGATTCTTAAGGAGGCTCGATAATGGTATCAATATGAATAACTGTTAACAATCCTCATCCCTATTACCAGATTTTCCAAACATCCTGCAGGGTTTGTCACATCTTTCTACAAGTTTATCTTTTTCTCCTTCTCACCTTTCGTTGGATAGAATTGATTCTTCTTCCCGCTCTCTGTTCACCCTCTCCAGAGTAATAACACCCATCACTTCCTCAATTCACCTCAGTAATTCCTGGATAACCAAACCAACCCTTAACTGCCTCTGGAGTGATCCTGAAGGGAGCCCATACTAATATCCCGTCTAGTTAAATACCTGTGCTTGAATGAAAATACAATGATTATTGAATCCTGCCTTATGGATCCCTTAAAGGGATGTTGATGGGTTCTGTTAGTCATTTAGGATGATCATATTGCTCCCTAGCTGCCAACAGGTAGGTTAGCTACTTATGACTCATTTTATTGGTAAGTGAATGCCCTCCCCTGCACAGTTATCTTCTTTTCTATTTGCCTTGGTCATGCAGCTCAGGTCTACTTAAACGTATAAGCCGACACACCTCTTCTTCTTCTGCTATCAGATAACATTGCCTCAGTTAAATTGCTTGTGATCCTTGTAGATAATCTGGAAATTGGACTATGAAAATTATATTGATTCTCTTTTGGGCAAAACACCCTCAGGCGCCCAATGTGAAGAACCGCACATTTATATGAACCCCAATAAAGCAGCTACTTGTCTCCACAGTGTGTGAGTGTGTGTTTTATAATCAGCGCGGGCGGGCTGTGTGTTCACCCTCTGAGTATGGTGTATGTCAACGTGCAGGTGTGTGTCTTCACCGCCGCAGTGCATCTCCTCCTGGCTAACCAAGCATAGCGTCGAGGAAGGGCTGACTTCCATCCTCTTCATCCATCCATCTCTCCCCTCCCCTACCATCCCCCTCACCTCTGCCAAGCATGGTTTACTGTGCGGCAGAGCGCTCCGGCAGGCAGACCTCTCCAGGATGTGACCTCATAAAAGGGCGCAGAGTGAATGTAATGAACTCTCAGCCCATTACACTGATCTGAGCACATTTGACATGTCTTCAGGGAGCCGCAGATAGACTCGTCAGAGAGAGAGAGGGAGAGAGGAAGAAGAAGGGATGTAAGGGAGGGCGCGGTGGCGTTGGTGATGGGGAAAATGTAAACCATTTCAGTAATTGTGCTGAATTTGATCTCTCTTCCACAACTTGCCTCAGGTCTTGGGAGTGTGCATGCAGCTGGAAACACAGAAATGAAAGGAATAAGGAGCAGGGTTGAATTTAATTAAGGTTGATATGATCGACCATAGCTGCATGTCGTTGTGTACCGCAACATAAATAACCTTTTGTTCTGTCCTCTGTGGAGTTGTTTCTGCTGAGGTTGTGTGTTTGCAGGCCAAGGCGAAACCTCTCTCTGAGGGGCGTGTAGGATGAAGTGAGTCTAGACTACAGGATGTTTCATACTTAAACTATGAAAAACGTTTCACCTGGCTTCATTTAGCATGGGAAAAATAATATTACCAAACTTCTCCTGCTAATGCTCACTAGTGCTCTAACATCACCACCTTGTTACTTATCTTGCACCACCAGCTGCCAGTTGCTTCCCTAAATCATCCTGAAGTGTTGGATCCATATGTTAGATTATTTTTTCTTTCATAAAACCAATTTCCGCTAAACCAACATGTTTAAAGTTGTAATCCCTCACATTTTAGTCCAAGCTGATTCAGTCACATCCATGGTTACTGTGGTAACAGGTGCATAGAAAACACTCATTGTGCTGTAGTTTGTCAGAAATACAACAGAAGATCAGCTGGGGTATCTATTTACAGCACAAAAATAACAAGCTAATTTTGTTCTCATAGAGGAATCCTGTAACCACGCTCTGATTTGATGTTACAAATAGTGTGGTTGGTTTTGCAAACAGCAGAGCGATAACCATGCAGAAAGGTAGATATGCAGCCTGCAGCTCTCCAGCAAACAGCTCCGAGTTGTTCCTTTAAACCCTTTTAATAATGAAGCTGATCCACCGAAGGAAGAATTGCAAAACCTATTAGTGTTGTTTGTAGATGCATATTCTATGAATGATAATGCTCTGCACCAGATGCTTTGAGGAATGTATTTTGCATCACCAGACGAACTCTTTTCATGTGGAACCAGATGTCTGCTGATGAAGTTTCTCTGTATACTGCGAGCGTTTTCACCTCTTGGTGCACTCTGGAACCAGACAAGGTTCCTACTTTGCTTAAGCAGTGGTTGTAGTAAACAATGTGCTTTGCATGAATAGTGAGGATGCAGGATAAATCTCAATTTCATCATGAGCATTCACAAACACATCACAAATATCTGACTTCATTGATGTGACTAAGAACCATTTGATGTAGATAAACAATGCTCTCTCACTCAGGATGTGTGAATGTTTTGATGAAGCTCAAGTTAGCCGTCAGCAACTCTTAGATAACTGTTGCCTTGTTAGTGCTTCAAAAACTGGGGGTCTTTTTGAAACATGAGCATGAAACATCAATCAATCGATCAATCAACCTTTATTTGTGTAGTGCCCAATCACAACAAACGTTATCTCAAGACTATTTTACAAACATAGGAGGTCTCGACCACTCTAAGTCAGATTATGAACAGAGACCCAACGTCAAGAAAGGGTAAGACTCAGTCTTACCCCACCTTAATTCATCATGACCACTCGCATCGCAGTATTTAGCTAGTTACAGTGGCGAGGAAATCTCCCTTTTAACAGGCAGAAGCCTCAGGCAGAACCAGACTCATGTTAGACAGCCATCATGCCTCGACCGAGTTGGGCCTTGAAAGAGCGATAGAGGATAGTAAGAGAGAGAGGTGGTAGTGATGAGACGAGTAGTAGAAGCTGTTGCCGCTGGAGTCCAGCACGTCCGTATCAGCTGGAGTCTAGAACGTCCGCAGCAGGAGGACGTCTACAGCAGCTCAGAGGAACCTACGAGACAAGGGAGCTCAGGGACTCCAGAAAGGTCTATGGTTAGTAACTTTAATGGGACAGGCAGAGTTAAAGTAAGTGATGAGGGGTTTGGGGGAAGGGGGTGAGGAACCCAGTGTGTCAGTGCGCCAGTTCCCCCGGCAGTCTAGGCCTATAGCAGCATAACAAAAGCTGGTCCAAGCCTGAGCCAGCTCTAACTATAAGCTTTATCAAATGGAAAGTTTCAAGCCTAATCTTAAAAGAGGGTGTCTGCCTCCCGGACCCTGACTGGTAGATGATTCCAAAGGAGAGGGGCCTGATAACTGAAGGTTCTACCTCCCATACTACTTTTAGAGATTTTAGGTACAACTAGCAAGCCTGCATGTTGGGAGCGTAGTGTTCTAGATGAGTAGTAGGGCACTATGAGCTCTTTAAGATACAAGGGTGCCTGATTTTTAAGGGCTTTGTGGGTTAAAAGAACAGCAGGTGGGCACAGTCACATTAAGTTGCAGCGCATATGCACCCTTTTATATATGTTGTTGTGACCTTTCTGTACAGTAACACAAGCATCCATAAAGACATAAAAACACCCAGGGCCACTACAAAAAACAAAACAAAACACAACAACAAAGAAACACAAACTGGGGCTACTTATCTAAAAGACCAAAACACAGTCCAAAGTTGCAGCAACACCTGCAAAAAGAAGACTGCTCCAAAATGCACTCTTTAATATTTGGAAATATATAGACTGGCTCTAGCTGATAAAACTCATGCTCCGTAGATAGTATAATTTAACAACAGTTTGTTCCTGGTGTGCTAGAACACTTGCATGTTGACACCTTCCCTCTTTTCCTTCTTTTCTCTCTCACCATTTTCTCGTCCTGGAGTCTCCCTTTGGTCCAGCCACAGGATCAATACCCATGGACAGAGGCCATCCAGTTCAGTAATGACACACTAGAAAAGCAGCACAGAGAAGGACATTTACTAATGCTCCCTCACACACCCACCTCCAAACCTGTCAGTATGTCCCAGAAACATTTACAGCAGCTCGTCGAATTCGAATGTACGATACACACAGAGGAGGAGGGTGCATGCATAACAAGCTTGTGTGTGTGTGTGTGTGTGTGTGTGTGTGTGAGTGTGTGTGAGTGTGAGTGTTGTACATGCATGTCAAGTTGATATGCATATGATTTCTGTGCCCACATGTATGCATAATGCATGTTGGTTTATGGTCCAATCTGCATCCTCTGATGGATGTAGGTCTGTTCTATAAGCAGACTGATGGGCTCTCTGTCTGACTCCCATATGTCTGTGCAGTCAAGAGTGTTTGCCGAGGAGTGGCCCCTTTTTAAAGGCTTCTGTTTATGGGCTCTGAGAGGCCACCGCTTGCCAATAATTGGCGTCTGGATTGCTCTGTAAGTATTTGGCGAGTCAGCTGGGACCGACTAGGTCCAGCAGTGCTCAGGAAAGGTCAGAGCGCTGATGATTCGGCCCGAGATGGGAGAATGACAATAAAGGAGGGATAATCAAGATGAGAGGAATTAGAGTGTTGCAAGATTTAAAATAGAAGGAGATCATAAGAAGAGTCTATGAGAGAAATATGAATTTAAAAAGCACAGGCAAAAAGGCCCTGATGTCCTGGCGCTTGCACTGAAACTACTCTCCTCGTCACAGCAGTCGCTGGTTTTACTCCTGGCCACAACCATTTGCTGCATGTCCCCCCCCCCCACTTTCTTCCCCACATTTCCTGTCTCTCCTCAGCTGTCCCTTCTAATAAAGGCAAAAATGACAGAAAACACTGACAATGTAAAGGATTAAAGACGAGACTAGAGGAAGAAGAGGAAGATGGAGCAGAAGAGAGATCATAGTAAAGGAAGGAGAAGAGATGAAGAGCAGGAGCAAGAAATTAACGTTAGTTTGACATAAAAAGGAATGGAAGGTGGGAGATTAAAATGTACAAAGTATGTGATATAATGAAGAACATAAAAAGTTAGCATTTTGAGATTGAGCACTGTTTAGAAGAGCTTGATTGAGATGCAGATCAAAAGAATAACAGAAGACAAACACCTGAGAGTTGGGAGGAAAAAAGCCCCCAAGCTGAAGGATATGGAATGAAAAGAGGATAATGTAGAGTCGATGATGTCATTATGCTGACAAACATTATTCTGTCTTTCTCTCCAGTGATCCTGAGTCCTTTCGGCCTGAACGGAACACTTACCGGTCAGTCGTTCAAGATGTCAGATCCTCCCACGCAGAAGCTGATTGAGGAGTGGAACCAGTTTTATCCCATCAGCCCGAGCGCCAAGGAGGGTGTGTCGGAGGACAAGGCAGAGGACATGGACTGGGAGGATGACTCTCTGGCCTCCGTAGAGGTCCTTGTAGGTCAGTAAGCATGTTGACTGTATGTGAGCCGGCGTGTTTCAAGTGTAGAGCTGGATGGTTTGATTCCTGAACATCGCACCTGTTTGTGTGTGTGTTTCAGGTGGTGTGCGGATGGTGTACCCAGCATGCTTAGTTCTGGTACCCCAGTCAGACATCCCCGTTGTGGCCCCTGTGGGGTCCTCCCACTGCACTGCCGTCTACCCAGGTGGCCACCAAGTGCCTGCCCAGCGAGAGCCAGCCATGTCCCTGGTGACCCTCACCCCTCCCACGTCGCCTGAGGAGGCGCAGACAGGTAGTGGTACAGAAGAGAGCAAATGTATGAGATAGGAGAAAGAGTCTGAAGTGTGGTCTTAGAGGAAGGCTTTCTTTTGAACAGATCTATGATATTACATCAGTTATATTCTATCTCACGTTTTTCTCTCTGCAGTGGACTCTCACTCGGCCCAGAAGTGGGTTAAAATGCCTTCGTCCTCTGATGCGTTCAGCGTGGACAGAACGAGTCATCATGGAGGCAAGGTTCCTCGACGGCTAGCCAGCCATGTGGTGGAGCGCGTCTGGCAAGAGTGCAATATCAATCGAGCCCAGAACAAGTAAGTCTGTTATATAGGGATATGATAGTATCGTCAATATCGTGATATCACAGGGACAAAAGTAGGGGTGCAACGGATCAAAAAACTCACGGTTCGGATCAGATCACGGTTTTGAGTCACGGATCGGATCATTTTTCGGATCAGCAAAGAAAAATAAAAATAAAAAGAAGACAAGACAAATATAACTTTGTCCCTCCATTTATTTTGTAAAACACTTTGCCCATTAAATAAAAACAACATTCAACTCAAAATGTACTGCATGTGCAAAGCACCCTATCTGTGGGCCCAGTCCTTCCTTATTCACTGCATTTCATGGCATGGCAAGTGAAGGAGCAGAGGAAAATTTCACTCTATTCTTCTTTCAATCGCTGATTTTCACCGTCCACTTTTCTTTGAGCAGCAAACTTGGAACACACCGTTTGATTCTAGGGTCCTACAGCTGGCAAAGTGCCAACATGCGAACTGCTCCAAAAAACGAAAGTGAAAGTTAAAAATTGTCCTCGCAGCATTGAACTCTTAAGTGACCCAGTAACAGCCTGTCTGCGTATTGTTGACATGGAGACAAGTCCCAGTAAACACGCGGTGACCCGACCAAAACACAGAGGGAAGGAATAGTCCGGCGACCACAAATAGGCGGCCGGATGCGGTCCGCGGCCCGCGTATGGACGGCCTCTGGTCTAGTGGGTGCGCAACGGAATTTCATAACGTGGCTCAAGCACATTCAGCATTCACTGTATTTCACAGGGAAACCCAAAATGCCCATACATGTGACTTACAACATGCAGGAGGGTTTTCAAGTTCCTCTGCTCCTTCACTTACCACGACTACCGCTGCGCTTGTCGAGTGAGAGTGGATTGAACATGCGGTCATCACGTGAACACGCGCAACTTTTTTCATCAACCGATCCGCGGACTACGTCCGTGCCGAACCGTGGAGAGGCATCCGAACGGATCACGGATCAACGGTGATCCGTTGCACCACTAGACAAAAGTGTCTTAATACCTTCGTGGACCTGTGATGGTTTGAAACAAAAAGATCCTCTCAGCAAGACGTGTAGCTGTCAAGCGTCTGTGGAAGTACTTCAGTTTCCATGTGGCAAGAAATGAGAAAGAACAAAAGGTGACAGACAAACAAAACAGTATGAAAACATTACCAGACTGCTTGGACCTACAAGTATGAGACGCCACTTGGCCTATTGAGATGATGAAAGAAAATCCCACAAAATTCCAGCCTTGACTTGAGTTAATTCATAAAAATCGATAAATTGAAATGCAATCACTTAGCAAGCAAGTGATGCAAATTAGATATATGGTAGGTTTATGATATAAGGCTATAATAATCAAAGATATTATTGTCACTATTTTGATAAACAATATGCTCATTATTATAGTTTAAAAAATAAAAGCAAATGCTAATATTACAAAATATGCTTATGACAAGAGATGTTATCACTGTAAGATAAGAGATAAGATACTCCTTTATTCATCCCGCAACGGGGAAATTCACAGAGTTACAGCAGCAAACAAGAGGGTGTACAGTACAATAATTCCAACAAGAATATATATATTATATATATTATAAACAATATTATATATATAATAATAATATATATATATATATAAAACGTCCATCAGAGACGACAGCTTGGCCATAATTCTCCTGTCATCCACCACCTACACAGGGTCCAGGACTGATCTGGCCTCTTCACCAGCTTGTTGGTATTAAGTTGCAGAGTTAGTGCATTTTTAATTATTTTCCTCCCAGTAAGAATAAATGTTAAGTATAAATACTGATCCCTGTATACAGAAATACTCTTCTTTTGGCTCAAAGAGAAGTTGTTCGGTTCATGAACATTTATTCTGTAAACACTTTGCTGGACCCGTGTGTGGTATTTTCCTTCACCTTCTCGATTCACATATTAATATGCACTAATGTTTTATGTACTTAACCCTCCTCTATCATGCTTCACTGCTTAAAATCAGCCACAAAAATCAGTAAAAACCTGGACAGAAATAATAATCAGTGGTTATTAAAGTGAGGGTTGGTTGCAGCTTTGTCCCTTGGTCTTTTGTAATATTCACCGTCTGTGAGTCTGACACATTGGGAGCAACCCAGGATCTGCTGCCTCTTGACCAAGCACAGAATGTCAGCTGGAGTTAGATGTTAGCTTGTCAGCCAAAAAATTCCTGCTCCAGGCTTGGCGATGGAATCAGCCTCAGTACAGAGCTCATAAAATTCACCACTTAACACCAAAGCATCATGGGAAAAGGGTGTGCATTTAAAGATTTGTTTTTTTAATTTAAATAAAAAACATAGGTTCTTTTATATGAGGTTGTTTATGTAATTGAGCCTTAAACTAAACCTCATTAAAGCTGTGTTTAACTGTATTCTCTCCTCTAAAGGCGGAAATTTTCAGCCACAACAACGGTACCTGTGAGGAGGATCTGGCAGAGAGTGGCGCCTGGGATTTCGTAGAGCATTCACAGAGGTCATACTGCAGCTGCTCCAGGTCAGTCACTTCCCATGTGAATGTACCGTAAATGCAGGTATCGCTCATACGTGTGCGACCAAAGACATTTCAGAGAGGTTACACAGAGTCCACAGAGCTTTGAACACCAGCAGCAGGACTGAAGTCAGCAAATATCAGCAAGTTCTATCCACGTCTAGACCTTGACAAGCATATTATTCTTCATACTTTTCAATTTATCACTGTTTTGTCTAAATGACAGCTGTGCCCGCACCCAAACCTCTGCCCGGCTCTGTGTTTTTGTAAGTCACACACTCTTATCCGGACACTGATGGGAATCATATCAGGGAGAAAGAATAGTTTGACCTCTGATGAAGCACTCGAGGGAAAAGAGTGTGAATGTTGCAGGCATGACAATGAGCTCAAACATGTTGAGTGAATTCACATTTACCTGTTTTAAAAAGCACTGATGTGTTTATTTACTGAGACAGAGGGCACAGTTAAGGTTGAGGGTAGACTACTGTAGAGCTGCCACAATTATTCAAGAGGTTGACTGAGAGGAAGCTCATCATCAACTAGTTTTATAACCATGCAATCATCCAGTAAGCAGAAGAGTCTAAACATTTTTTCTTTAAGTATAAAGATCTGCTCCTTTCTTGTAATTTATTATGATTAATAATGGAAATAATGGACTATTTGTTGGACAAAGAAGCAGTTTAAAGATGGCATGTTTGGCTTCAGATGTTTGAAGAGTCCTTTCTTACATTTTTTTACTTTAAAAAGCCTCAAAGAGGATTTAATCATCATAAAATATCCCGATATTTTGATGATGGAATCAGTTCTTAGTTGCAGACCTAAAATATACGAATACTTGCTTCTACCTGTGTACTTTCATCTTTTTTGTACCACATTCAGCCCCATGAAAGGCTTTAATTCTGCAGCATGTTTATTTCTTCTTCATCCGGTTCAGATGAGATGTTGCGTACATTTTTCAGTCTTCAGCATTTCATTTTTTCACAGTTGGAAGCAGCTGTTTTCCTCTCATGTCTGAATGTAACCACGAGCTGTTCACTGCAGCCTGCAGGTCCAGTCAGTGAGCTGAATGCTCCACTAGACTCCACATGGGAAGTCTGATTCAATCTCATACATGGCTAACCCGTTCAGATTAATGGTTGATGAGTAAGTTCTTTTTAAGCTGAAGTTTGAGCATGTTTGGATTGGACGGTACCTTGTAAGTTTGGGCACATTTCCACCGGGAATCCGCCGTACTCAGCTTTTTATTTCCCACCTTAGAGGAGAGGAAAGCCAACTTGGACGGCAGACGAGAGCAGAGTGGATTGGGCCAGTCAGCTGGAGCATGTTAATTTGTTGGACGCCGCCCAACACTTTGGTGACACAGAAATGGGAAGCTCTCTGCGTTGCCAGTTTTAATGGCCATTAGCTTTGTTTTGTAGATGGAAGCCGTCCATGTGTCTGCTTATCTTGACATCTGATTGCCAGGGCAAGCTAGAACCCAGGCCTTTAAAGAGACACAGCTCTCTCGTCATCACCTTAATGTGTAACCGCAGCTCAAAGCCAAGTGGCGATAAAGGAGCACAGGGGCAAATGCTGGCCCAACAGATAGGCAGTGGTTTTAGAAGGATGGTTGTGACAGATCACAAAACCCGCAGCTCAGATCACAAAGTTTAATTCAGTTTTTGAATTAGAAGATGGTGAATGAAGGATGGGAGGTCTCAAAGCCTCTTCATGTTTTTGACCACTTCCCTTCCCACTGCTATTATATTTTACGGGGATATAAAAGGGCTCCCGGACATGTGTTAAAGTAGCCTGTAACGTGTTCAGGTATCAGTGTCGCTGTTTGAAGCCACACCACTCAAAGTGACCTCTTCCCCTTTGCTTAAAGAGTGTGAGAGAGAGATCAGAGGTGGTAGACAGCGGGTTTAGAGAGGGTGCTGTGTTAGGACCAGGAGATTAACACAATACTCTATATGATTGCTGCAAACTCTCTGCTCTGCATATGAGCACTGTGTTCCATCAGATAGAGTAGTGAAAGCAGTAGAGATACAGATGAAGATTCCACCGGGTCACCTGTTTACACAATGTGGTTAAATTTAATAATCAGCCCGCGGTTCTTGTGTTGCCAAATCTTCAGAGGTGATCCAAACGGATAACTGATCGACAACATTTCATTACACTGCACCTTGGCTGTGAACAGGTGAGCTGGTTTCATCCCAGATGTTCTTATCGGAGTGCCAACAGATGCCAAAGACCACAGTGAAGCCTCTGTATCTTGTTATGCGTCATCTGATCATCCTCATTTGGGCTTGGATGATGTACTTTCCTTTTTTCTTGAAAGTACTGAAATTGTTGCAACTTATTGTTTCTTTTGTCGGTGCTTTTTGTTCAGGTACAGGGAACTTCACATAAGCTACATAAGATCTGTGCATCATGAGAATATTTAAGTTGCAACTTCTCTCCCTCTCTCTGTTTTTCTCCCTCTCTCTGCTGCTGTTTTGCTTTGTGTCAGCGATGCCTCAGTGTCTCACCTCACCTTATTTGTCATCTTCCTTGCAGGTACAAATCAGTGAAGCAGCGAGCAGGCAGCACCCCAGGCCAAACTCAGTCTGCAGGCCAGCCCTCCCAGACTCCTACCAAGCACAAAGCCGGGGGAGAGAAGCCTGAGAAAGGTGACAAGCAGCAGAAAAGACCTCAGACGCCTTTCCATCATCGCAGCCTGACCTGTGAGGACACTTCGATAGAGACCGAGACAACAGCAGGGCAGAGGTTGGCCATGAGGGGCCAGGATGGAGGAAGATTCACAAGTATTCGATCAACAGATGTGTCCGCCATTCAAAAAGCCCCCCAGCTCCATGCTGGAGGTGTCAACGCTGGGCCATCGGAACAGGCCAACTCCCCACAACCCCCACCACTTAGCCCTCATCCCTGTGACCGTAGCGAGGAGTCAGGAGAGGGCATGAAGAACCCTTCAACCCCCAACAGCCAACACTTCTACCAGCCTCCCCCTGAGCCCTGCCTTGTTGGGGCGAAGGGTGGGGGCGAGGATCCTGGAGGGCAAGAGGGTCTCAGTCAGCACTTCCACTCCCATCACTGCCACCCTGTAGGTTCGACTTACTCCGAGCCTCCTGAGCCCACCGTGTATGTAGGAACCGCGGTCAACCTGGAGGATGATAGCTCACACACACCTTGGCGGTTATTCAACCTCCCCGCAGGAAAGAAGCAGAGCTGCCAACACCACTGCTACCGGGGGACAAACTGAGGGACGAGGCTGCGGCATCACTGGACAACCTGGTGTCAGTGACAGAGTGAGTGACAGCTGCGTATTAACAACCACTATTCAGTACCTTCTCTTTCACACACAGGAGAATAAATTGATGGTCAACAAGGCTAAGTGATCTGCAGGGGCCTGAACAATCTTCATTTGGAGAAACATGCTGCACATTCAGGAACATTGCACTTTGATAAAGATACAAAACAGTTAAATGCAAAGTTGGATACGCAGTGCAAATGAACAAGCAAGTGTTCTTCACATCCATCAATGATGCAAATCTAAAAACACACAAACACAGGGCACACATGCAATGATAAAATGCTGCAAATCCATACACAAAGGAAGTGCCCCCTGTGTCCCTTACACACATGCACTGAACTCCTGGATATTTCCTGACATAATAATCATAATCATAATAATAATAATAATAATAATAATAATACATTTTATTATATAGCGCTTTTAAAAGACTCAAAGACACTGTACAACTGTTAAAATCAATACATGCAAGGAACACAAGTCAATCCAAATCAAACAAAACAAAACAACAGTACAATTACAAATTAAAAGCTAGCTTAAAAAGGTGAGTTTTTTAATAGAGACTTGAATGTTGGAGGGCCAGAGCCGTTTTGGATATGAGTGGGGAGTGAGTTCCAGAGGGTGGGGGCAGCTACGGAGAAGGCTCTGTCCCCCCAGGTTCGGTGCTTGGTTCTGTGAGGTGGAGACAGGTTGGCATGTGAGGAACGCAGGTTACGGGAAGTGTGATGGTGGAGGAGGTCAGTGAGGTAGGAAGGGGCCTGGTGGTGGAGGGCTTTGTGGGTGAGGAGGAGGATTTTAAACTGTATGCGGTAAGAGACGGGGAGACATAGTTCAGATGAGCTGCATGTGTGAACGCAGCTGATTTCCTAACTCTCTCTGGACCTTTTCCCGCTAGGCTGCTCGTAAAATGCCCCCAAGACGTCCAGGTGAGCCAGTGTTTTGAACGAATAGGGTAAAAGTCAGGAAGTGTCGAGCAAAAACGACTTGATGACAAGTTGCAGTGATATGTAGTAGACTTATTTACACAGACACGGTCATCATTACTGAAGACTTCTCCTCCTCCATGTGCTACCCTGTTCTGCCTCTCAACCATACCAAGCTGCAGTATTTCAAGTTCTGAAAGCAGATTTGAAGGAAAACCTCCTGCTGATAGGTGCATGCATGTGTGGCAGGCGAGTTCCTGGACATATTGGAGCATTAATGTTAGTAAATTATCTAGAAAATGTCAGTAGTGATCCATTACCAAAACACATCAGCCCCCCAGTAATTCAACCTCTCCCCCCCTCCTGTTCATACGCCTTTAAAGTGTTAACACTGCCAGTTCCAACTTCTGCTTTAGAGTGGTAAGGAATTACTCTGTGCTGCTGGCAAAGAGTAAACCCTCGGTCCAGCAAAGCTAACAAAATGTTGAGGATTAGTGTTCCCCTATCACACAATATAAGGTTGTTTCTTTTGATTTTAAAGATAAGATAAAAACACATAAAAAGGCAATTTCATATAAAATGAATGGTTTCTCCGACACACTCTGGCAGACACAGAAAGTCTTCAGGGCCCAAGCTGAGCTGCAGCTAGCTTCCACTTGGCTTGTTCTTAGATGAGGTATAAGTGCACTAAGCTAGGTAAACAACAGTTAGAGCAGCATTTTGCATTCAAATAGGGTTAGTGATATAGCCTGGAGCTGTGTAATAAAAGTAATATGTAATTTTTTTTTGCAGCACGTATAATAGAGAGCTTCTCTGTTACAGCTGTTACTTAAATGTAGATATTGAAAGTGATGTTCGGGGGGAAAAGTGGTGTTGGGACATCGCAAACATTCAGGAAACCAGAAAAAAATGATTGATTTTAAAGAGCGATGATGCTAAACCCACCTTCTCCTCCTCTCACATTCTCTCCCTCAGATCCCTCCACCTCACTCCCCCTCTCTCATTCCTCTGTGTCAAAATGTTCGGTATAGCGCTTAGCTGCACACAGCATGTTAATCTCTTGCTATGTGCCCTTTTGACATCATACATCACCAATGTGCAGGGCCAGCATCGATTCCTAGAAGCACATACACCAGAAGCGGGAGAGAGTGATGGTGGGGTTAGATAAAGATAAAAACCTCAGCTATTGTAACACAGCTGAAGCTGAAAGAAACTGTCTGCTGGCTGTCAGTTTGGCATGCACAGGAGACAGACTAGCACCAAGAAGGAGCTGCTAGCAAGGAGGAGAATCACAGAGCGAGGGGGGAAGGAGGGGGTTGTCCAATGTGAAGGCAGGCGGAGTGACCAGCAGGCCGTAGGGTGGACGTAGCAGGAATTAGCAGCAGCGGGGTTACGCAATCCCAAGGGGCCAGCCGCTTGGACGGGCTATTCTAGTGAGCTGTAATCCTCCGGGCCACAGCTCTGAATGGCGGCTAATCTCTGGCCCAGGCCACTGCACACCATCACCTCACATCAGAGCCGGACAGGCATGACGAGAGGACAGAAGTACAGAGGAATATAGGAAGGCAGTGAAGGGGAGGGATAACACATAAGTTGGGTCAGTCCCTCCTCTCCCATTGAGTGGCAGTAGTGTTTTTTTTTACTACTCCCTCTCTACTCTGTTACACATATGGAACAAGTAGGCCACAGTCGTAGTCACATAAGAGATTTTGATGTCCCAGTAACAAGTGATGAATGTGTCTGTCTGAAAGTGTGTGAGCCATCAGTGTGGCAGTCAGCACGTCTCCATAAATCTGCTAGAAATGTAATTGTCTGACAACAAACATGATGCATCCACTTCTGCTGCATGACAGCTGTCAGGGTAGTTTGCAATCGCTGCCATTTCTGTTTCTGCAGATAAATATGGCAGCAACTGTGACATATGATATCAGGCAGCATTGGGCCAAAACAGAGCTGTTGATGAAATGTAGATGTTAGGTTTCTGATACTCTACTCACACACAACTTTCCTTTGTATCTGATCAGAGCGCTCTTTTGATAATATGAGCTTGTAACACACTCTGTGAATGAACAAAGTGTTTATCGCTTGTCTGTGAAGTAATCTCTTATGGTTGTCCGGAGTAAGGCAACTGAATTGTTCAAAGAAAAAGAACAATAATGTAACAAATGGATTTTCTTCTGTACTGCGATATAGAAAACATCCCTTCTACTTTAACCAGTCTAAATTCAAGCTTCTCATCCGCTCTCAGGCACCTGAATGAAAAAATAGAAGGGGAGACCAACATTTTTCACATGTGTTGAGGTTGTGTTATAGACAAGTGATCTAGTGTTCAAATTAGGGCCGAATCGAATTCAAACCGACATCATGATGTAATAGAATGCAATTTTCAAATCACAAAGGCTGCGATTAAAAAAAAAAAGTTTCATGTACACAGACGCAGCCTTACGTGACATGCATGCAGTAGGTGGCCGTAATGCACCTTTCAGCTGGTTTGCCGACGGCCAAAAATCTCCGAAGAACGAGACACATGCGAGCGGGGGGATGAAGAAAACAACTTCGGCCACGTTGATTTTTGATTTGTTGATTTGTTTTGACATCTTTAAAAATGGCCTCAGCAGAAGAACCAATCATATTGAGGCGTACAAAATAATCAACGCGCTGAATATCAACATGTGGAGCAGGCTTATAAATAATCTCCGCAGACGCAGAATCAGTGAAGACTTAGACAACATGTGGATTTACTGCAACAGGACAACTGAACAGAATCATATTTTAGACTCACAGTGTCCAGTTTTCTGTCTGCTCGTTCTTATTGAGAACAATGAGCATGTTTACGTGGTCAGGTGTCAGCCAGGAGCGCAACCGGATCAGAATCAGTCCGGCAGCAGAGAAAAACGAGACCTGTCACTCAGCCGCAGCCCCCAGCTGAGCGTCTCCTCTGTGAGCAACACCTTCAGTCAGCTGTTCACATCTAAACATGCTTTAAACTTAAAACACTTGTTTGGCAGAATTTTGTTAATTAGTTGTGGTGAACGCTTACAAGAATGCAAGTCAAAATATTAGTAAGTTTACAACTGTCATTGAAGTAGATAAATAAACCGTCTTTCATATTAATTCATGCTTCATTTGCCTTTATCTTAACATAAGTCTAGCCTATGAGAAAGAACAGTTTGTGTATAATAAATCTGATATTGTTTATTATAATACAGATTGATTTATTGCTTGTTTTTGTTGAAAAATACATGAGAAGAGGACCGTACAAATAATTGCATATTAAATCGCAATTGCAATATTAAGGAAAATAATCACAATTAGATTACTTTCCAAAATCGTTCAGCCCTAGTTCAATTGCATGCTTGATCTGTGTTGTAGGTATTAAATGAGGAGTAGAAAATTCAGTTTAAAATCATTTTACTCACATTTGGGGTTGCAAGGGGGTGGAAAGTTTCCCATAAATTTCCATGAGAAATTAAGCTGGGGAATTTTTTGAAATATTCCAAATTGGAAATTATGGGAATTTATGGTAAATACTGGGAAATTAATGGAAAGGTATCATATCCAAGCATAAATATTTGTTTTGTTATAAGCAGACATCCATCCAAAATAATACAATTAAAACAGATTTATTTGTAAGTTTAAATGTATCAAGTGTTAGATATTTTATTGAACAATCAATTCTTTCATTGAAGAACAAAAACATGAATGTTGAGTTAAATATTACTCATCCCCCCAACCCAACCCATTCAAAAATTAACGCAAGTCCGATTCAAAATGTTAAATGAAGAGAGCCCCTCTCCCTCCAAAATAGTCCGATTCAACATGCAAATAAAAAGTACATGTAGGGGGCGTGGTCTCAATAGCCCTGCAGTAAGCAGTGTGCTATCTGCATGTGATTTGAGGAATAGTATAGATATTCAACTGTACTTGCATGAAATCTGGTTGTTTTAGTCAGGATTATGCTAAAATAGATTTTCCCCAATAATATTTGAGTTCCCTATTAAGGGCCAACCTTCAATTTAGTAAATTCCTGGTTCTTTCCTGTTTATTCCTATGAAAAGTTTCCAACTTTGAAAATTCCTGGAATTTTGCAACCCTACTCACATTGAATTGTACATCACTTTAGAAAATACTGCAAAGGGCTGCAAAACATGAACACTGAACCAAAGAGGAGCAATATAATATCATCATCTCTTTGAACATATGTATTTTGTAAGCATGCAGTTTTTGTATGCATGAAAGCTTTGATGATGTGATCTTCCAAACCTGCTGATTTAGAGAACCGACTAAAAAACGTCTCCCCCTTGTGATCAAAATCTAACCATAGTTGTGATCAGTACTATAAATTCCCACACTTGATATTAATGGGTTAATCTGAATTCCAACCCTGTAATACTAACCTTTTTGAAGCGATAGTTTACCGTCTGGGTCAGCCAGTTTTCTGACACAGCTCTATTAAGTGAGCCACCAAAAGGAGACACTCTGCAGCAAACCTGCTTTGTAAACAGTCCACATGTGCAGCCACAGCATTAACCAGCGAAGAGGCGAGGTACCGTAAATAATGAGAATACACACACCAAGAAGCTCCTTCACCTCACTGCGTGCCTGTCTCCAGTGTACAGCTGTGACAGACTGATGTTGTGTGCATATTTACAGACAGGTGATATACAGGCACTGTATGCACAGTGGTCAGTTCACTGTGTGCTCTGTTTTTGCAGCTGTACAGTCACATGATGTGTCAGTAATTTTACCTGACATCACACATCCTGCACATGCACGCTCTATACATTGTGCAGACTAGTCCAAAGTCCTCACACCTCATCTCTCCTGTCTCCTCAGGGTGATGTCCACATCCAAATGTCCTCTGAAGGTATCCGAAGAACGCGTCCAGATGTATCGAGCCAGGAGGAACCAGTACCTGTCTGCTGCCATAACTGACGGAGATCACGAACCGGAGGTGGACCCTTACGCCTTCGAGGAGGGAGACGTCAAATTCACATTTTCCAACAAGAAGGATAAATCAGGAGGGGAACGTGAGCCAGGAAAGAAACATAAGGTAAGGAAAGCCGAGAGAAAGTGTGAAGTGGAGTGCCACCATCCTGTGAAAATGTGCACAGATGTTGGTCATGTAAAATGGTACGCCATGGCTCAGTTGTAATGCTTTGTCTTATGTTAACTTAACGTTGTACAGATGGAACGAAAACAGGTTTTGCAACTTGTTTCCATAACAACAACCTGCAGGACCTCTCTAAATTGGCAAACATTACCTAACTATCAAACATCGAACTGCAGATCCCCCACACCAAATTTTCACAGAGATATATGCATCTTGTTTTGATACACGTGTTACCTTAAGATCATTGATTTCCTTGTCTTGATGGTGGTTTGATTCAAAAATGGTGTTATTAAGGTGGAATTTGGACAGTTGTTATGAAGTTTTAACTTAATTATTAACCTCAAACACAGTGACAGACATGCCTCATTGTTTTGAGGACATCCTGTCACAATGGCCATACTGGCTTAAGATCACATGCAGTGTACTTCATCCAGTGATAGATCATGCCACAAGAAATGGAGATGAATCAAGAGCATAGTTAGTGGTGGGATATTTATACAGCTCAGTTGCTTCTTGCAATGCTGCTGTTTCTTGTCATAAATTCAACTTCTGTATTTAACTTGACACTTTGACATTTCTCTATCGTGTCTAGTTGACCTGAAAACAGTCCCCGCCGAACTCTGCTCGCTCTGGAAATAAGCCACGCACGGTGCCTTTTCCAAGTTGGCTGCTTTCGATCGAGCTCTCAGCGACACCCCATTGGATTTATTGCAGTTTGAAAAATGCTTAGCGCTGTGCAGCCTCCCTAAAAGGCAGCACAGACAGTAACCACTCCATCCATTTCTCCTTACTAGTTGCCAGAGGGCAAAAAAAGGGAACAAGAGGACTGATTTTAAGATCAGGGAGCAGGCGAGGTAGAAAAATAGGCCATCAGCGGCATCCTCAGCAATACTGCACTAAAAATAACGCAGTAACTGCTTTCCGCTTACATCCGCTTTCGCTGCCCAAGCCTTACAGAACAGGAAGCTATTCCTGAATCACCATTGTTAGTTGAGCCCAGAGGAACACCAAATAGTTAGCCTGTCCAATTTCCTTTAAGTTGTTTTGTTTTTCCTGTTTGATCTGCCATCCTCCCTCCTTCCCCTCCCCACCGTATTCCTGCGCTCTCCCTCAGAGGTTGTTGGCTCAGGCTCCAGACAAGGGCCACCTGTTAGCTTGGGATCGCCCCCAGCATTGAAAAGGAGATTCAACGTGTGTGTGTGTGTGTGTGTGTGTGTGTGTGTGTGTGGGTGTGTGTGTGTGTGTGTGTGTGTGTGGTGTGTGTGTGTGTGTGTGTGTGTGTGTGTGTGTGTGTGTGTGTGTGTGTGCTCTCATTCCTTGGCTGCGTGTCTGCATCAGGCTTCACAGAGCCTGGAGTCTAACCACGGCAACAAACCTGGCTCACTGGACCATTAAGCTTAAAAAGCACACTCAAATATTTTGCTTCTTTGGGTCCCTGCGGTCTGTGCTGAAAATGTAAGGGTGAAGGAAGCTCTCAGTGGAGTGGAGAAGTCCCTAAAGAGCGCTCTGTGCAATGGAGCCAGTCCACTGTCTGCTTTATGCTGCGTGTGGGTGTGTGTGTATCCACCAGATGTGTGCAGGGGTTCCTCCCCATGTTTTATACCACAGAGTTTGGGCCTCTCATCATGAGTATCTTTTGACTCTATCAGTAGCTGCAGGAAACCTGACCCAGCACATGGCTGATGTGGAATGAAACCTGGATCAAAAATGTAACGATACACTGAACTCATAAGATTCACAATGCTGATTCATCACATTTTTACAGGGTGTAACACCGTACATGTTCAAGCTTTAAGAAGAGATTAGCTCATAAAACTGTTATTTGTTATTTTGTTTGACCTTTTTTACTGCTTACATCTAGGTACCATAAGGTGCATTTCGACCAAGAGTTCCGGGGTCTTTTAGCCCCCATAACTACTTTCCCCGGAACTAAAAGGTTCCTGTGCCCGCATTGTTGTCTGCGTTTCGACCGCGGGCTGAAGTCCCGGGTAGATTGTGCAAATCAGGCCAGTGACGTATGGAGAAAAAAAATTGTATTCAATAATATTTTGAAATCTTAATAAAAAACTAAAACTAGTATGCATTCCAAGGAACTCCCTCTGTGTTTTCAACAACTGTGTAAACTCCACAAACATCGTTACTTTCAACTGAAAGTCCCAGGACCTTTGAAAAGTACTACCCCCGAAGCAGTGGGTATTCAGGGGGGAGATTATTACCCCTGAACTAAATTTAGACCCTGGTCCTCTCGGTCGAAACGTACGTAGTTCAGGGGTAAGTCCTAGTTCTGGGGTAAAGTTCCTGTGGTGGAAAAACACCTTTATTTCCCATTTTGAAAACAAAGTGCTTTATTTTAGCAGGAGGTTGATGCACTGCTGCCAAAAGGTAAAGTTATGGAGTAAATGAAAATAGATAAAATAACAATAAACAGTAGCGGTGTATGGTAACACAAATTTGGTCGGGGGAACCTAATTTGACCTTTTTAAACATTTTAAATTAACATAACAAAGACAATGTATAATAGAAATAATAGAATAGATAAAAAATAGACCAATACAGGATCCTAAATCCCCTCCAATCCTTCAATGCAGGTACATTTTCCTTTAGTGAGAAACATTTCAGAGGTCTGTTCCTCACTAGATGGGTTAATATTGGAGCTAAATAGCCAAGTCATTAAGAAAAACTAGTGCGGACTTATTATTGTTTTGAGTAGTTGAAGCTTCTGTCTCCTGCTGCTCTGTCTGCAGAGCTCTGCGAGGTCGGGCTGACACACAAACATATGCACGCGACATAGGAAAGTCACACGCCACTGTTTACTACTCTAAATGTCAAGCTACTCAGCTGAAACTGGGTTCTCCGCGACTAATTAAATATAAATTAAATGTAAATATGAAAATATAACTATTTAGACTTCAAGAGTTTATGACAGAGCTACTGACTGAAAACTCATTTTAATTCTGTTTTCCTATGGCCACTGCAAGAGGCTTGATATTTATTTTTTTCCCCGCCAAAAGCATCTGCTGAGCCAAAAGTGTTTCCTCAGATGATTCTGCATCTGTGAATGAAAAAGACAGTAATGTAACTATTTACTGCTTTCTGTGCATTAATGCAGTGAAAAACAGTTCCAGGGTTTTGACGAAACGGTCTGTCAAACTCAGGGTCTTTCTGGATCATGGTTCGAAACATCTCTTTAAAGGGCGGCGGCCTTTCGTTGCACGCTGTTCACACTATTAAAGCTCCGACTTCTGCTTGCTGTAGAGTGCAGTGATGGTGTGACTGTATGCGAGCAACAGTCTATAAAACCCACAGACCGTAGACTTATTGGCCTTGCTGCAGCCATGTGACATGTGCTGTCAAAGGAGCATCAACCAAACTATAACACAGAAGTGTGCGTGTGGGTGACATGTGTCAGGGACTGATGTATGAAGTGGAGGGGGGAAAAAGTGATTTGATGCTTTCATTGCAGGCGGCCCTGTAGACTTCAACAAGCTTTTTGCAATAGTAAAGACTCAACACACACTTTCCACCCAAGGCAGGTTATTGATAAGGGGTTAAGGCATCATTATGCACCTATAGATTGTGACCTAGCTGCGGATTTTGTGCACCACTGTGGATTGGTCCTTTAAGGGACAAGTTTAAAGTCTGCGTTACTCAGAGAAAAGCCCTGGAGCATAATGAAATCAATGGCTGGGACATAACATTCCGGCTCCCCAGCTAGGACTGCTCAGCACACAGTGTGCACACAACCCATCAGAAGAAACCCGCGCGCACCCACACACACCATACACACCAATACACACACACACACACACACACACCACACACACACACACACACACCACACACAACACACCACACACCAACATCACACACACCAAGGCCAGTCCTCCCACATATTGAGTCTGGGTGGAGCCTAAGAGGCTATTCCTGGATTCATGATTTCACTCTGATCACACTGGAAATCTCATTTGCCACATTGGAGGCAAACAGACTCCTTTCTTTGTTCTTCTGCTTTATTTCTTTCCTTCTTTCTCTTTATTTATTTTTTTTATAATAATTTATTATTTTTTTCTGCCTTTGTTGGAGGAAAAGGAAACCACCTCTTTTACGTCTGTACGGCTGTTGATGTCCCTGTTACGTTTGTATATTTCCATCCTCTGTTTGGGATGTATCCCAACTCAGTCCAGTAACGTTTGATTTTTATCACTGTTTCATTGCTTTGAACTCTAAGGAATTCATATACCCACATGCTAACAGTGTGATGAAACAGACTCCCCGCACACACACCTGCACTTCTCCTCTCTGGATACACACAGCAGCTTGTCCTGCTTGTTTCTGCTCCTCTCTGCTGTACATGTCAGCTCCTTTACATTTCTCCATCAGCCGCAGTTTTATAAAGAGGCCCTGCAAACACAACTTGTGTTTGAAAGTTATATTGCTGGTTTTGTTGTCTCATCCCTCAATGTGTGAGGATGCTTGTTAGTGATGTAGTGCATTTAAACAATTCAGAGTTGAACTACTGCAGATTCACATCGGCTGCATTCAAATCCTAAATCTCTCTCTCTCACTCACTCACTCACTCACTCACTCACTCACTCACTCACTCACTCACTCACTCACTCACTCACTCACTCACTCACTCACTCACACTCTCTGACTTGCAACACATGCACAAAGCGTAAAGAGTCGGGGGAGATCATCCAATAGTTTATCCCCTGCCGGCTGTGATCTTGCAAAGATAAAGAAAAAAAAAACGCTCAAATGTTTGGCAAGTATACCTGAGCACCTGTCCAAGTCTGGTTCATGTGTGGGAAACACTGAACTCTTTGTAGCCCTTATCAACTCCAACACAAAGCCTCACCCTGATTAGGTTGCTGTAATATTGTAAACAACCAGTGTTTCCCTCTCATAGTTGCCACTTGGGCTGACAGCCTTGATAAATAAAGGATCACTAAAGTCTATTTAGCATACATTAGCATGTTTTATGTTTTGATCACCTGCAGAACAACTTTGACATCAGAGATAATTAATTGGACACTCTCCATGTGCTCTTGCTCCTTGCATGTGTTCATCCTGCCTACACATAGAGGGGGAATGGACAATCACACATGCAAGAGTGAGAGTGAGTTACTGTCTTTTGTTAGCACCCCTCTTAATGGGACCTCTCATTTGAGTCACACATCTGTGATGTTTGGTAAAAGGTTGTGAATAAGCTTGTTACTGAAGTTGTTTTCAAAAGCTGCATCATAATCAACAAGTTCAGGAAGGTTCAACACTGGAGCAAAAACTGAAGCATGAATGAAATCTAAAAATAACCTTGTTATATACTCAAGGTGACTATAAATACTGCTGATGAGAAACTAAAAGATCAGACACACACACACACAGACAGAAACAAGCACAGGTGTGTGTGTGGTTTTAGAGGTGATTCAGAGCAGTGATTTAATTTATTTTACCTTTATTTTACCAGGATTATTCCCTTTAAAATACAAAAACCTCTTTTGTAAGGGAGTCCTAGTCAGGACAGCAGCATAGATCAATAGATGATCAGTGTTCAACAGTGAAATATGTGCATACACTGGTGAGATGATCAAGCTGATGAATAAATATAGTTTGAGAGTCAACTCCTAAATAAATTTGAGAATGAGTTTAAATGATAAAAAAAAGGTTAAATGAGCAGTAACCTTCTAGAAACAGGCTAGTCTTCCTCTTCTTTCATTCTGTGAGAACACTGACAGCTCCACTGCTCATACTGGATCTGAATTATGAGCTTTGATTCATCGAGTCTCCAGTCCATGATTGATCTACCTGCTCCTGTGTGTATGTCTAGCTTTGTCTGAGTGTAACCTTCTCAACTTTTCTGTTTCCTCACAGGGTGAAGATGGAGGAGCAGGGCCAGCAGATGGTAAGGCGCTTCTTGATTTCCTCACAACATCCCTTTTGCTTTTTTATTATTTGGTTCCTTGACTAAATCAATTCTAGTCATACTGGCACCCTCAGAAGACCGACACAATACTGTTGTTTATCCACATCTAGAGAGAGAGCATACCAATATAGAAAAGATACATTCACTCTCATTTCAGTCTCCATAAAAAGTAGTCTCATTCGGTAAATAAGGAAGAGTCATTCTCAATACATTTCAATTTAAATCCCATGGATTGGATTTGTCATGCCATGAGCGTTTCAATAATTGAATTTAGAACATCAGCTTTCTGAATTGGTTGAATAGAGAGCTGATAGAAGCCAATTCAGGTAACTAGTTTTCATAAGAGTCCCAGCTCAGTCAGCTTTACTGCTTTTAAGATGTGGATAACAATGAATACACAGATAGTGTTAACAGTGACTCTGTTTGTGCAGATGCTCAGCGGGCGGCCGCTCACAACCGCATGGCTTCCACCAGCCTGATCCACGAGACAGACCTGGTGGTGTCCATCAACGACCTGGACAACCTCTTCAACTCGGACGAGGATGATCTGGCGGTTAGTAGAGACCTTGGCTCACACTGCAATGAGTATCTGATTACACAGAGCGTGGTCTGGCACACGCTCTGTGGTGCTGTGTGTGTGTGTGTGTGTGTGTGTGTGTGTGTGTGTGTGTGTGTGTGTTTGTGTATCTCAGTCAGCATTCATGTGTTACAGAAGCATCTTGCAGGGTGTGAGAAATATGAAAGCGTTCATATTAAAGGAACAATATTAAGTGATGCTTTGATTTACCTGAATGATCAGGTGCTGATGCTCTTTGTTTCTTCTCTTAAACAGCCCGGCTCCAGGCGACCGATGAATGGAACGGACGATAAATTTGGCAGCAAAGAACCAAAGCCATCTACTTTGGACCCCGTCTCCTGCATTAGTATGTATCTCTACATCTGTCTCCCTGATGCGCTGTGACTCTTTAAACTACAAGAATGGATTTACCTCAAGTGTTAATCTAGAGCCAGATCCCTGTGAGACCCTTGAAAATTAAGAGTGGTTGACTGAGATTTCTCCACAAGTCGCTTGGTTTTGAACACAGTATTCCCCCTGCTCATAATTTCACTTGCTAAGTGTATGGCTTTATATCCTTTATATCCACTAATTAGAACTAAGGCTTTAAATACTAATGCATCGTTGATGCTCACTCTTGTCTTGGCCACCTAGTGGTGGAAAATAAGACTATTTGCAGCTTCTCGTCTCATTGCCTCCTCTGTAACTCTCTCTTTCCTCTCTGTGCAAACACTTTCCTCAGAGTTTAATCCAGTGTGTTAACCTGAACAAACCTTTACCAGACACTATCTTCACTCATTTTTTATCCTTTTAGTTATTTATTTATCTGAGCTGAGGGGCTCTAAAGTGGAGCTAAAGAGAATTTAAGGACGTTGTATATTTTACTGTGAGGTAAATTGGTCTCACATCAACCGTTTTGCCTCACTTTTATGAACAGATACCGTGCATTCCTGACTCATTTACCATAAAAAGTGTTTGTTAGACCCCTGGAAGCCTCATGTAATTACAAAAAGTATTGGCTAAGGATATTCCTGATGTAGTCTCTTTATATAGAGAGTTGTTGTTAGAGAGTGATGATGAAAGCAGACAAAAGGAGGTGCTTCTGTATTTAACCACCTTTCAGCTTTGAAACTCTGCTGTTGGTGTATTTATTCTGTAGATAAATAGATATATCTTGACTTGTAACCAAACAATTATGCAGAGATAACAGAGACAAGTGATGTAAACAATCAGTAGGCGGAATTTCTATTGAACTTAAAGCCCTACTAATTAGTCTTCCTCTGTTTCATAGTTAGATGCCAGCTGCCAGTGAAGACAGCTTGTTGTCTCAGTTTGTTGCAGAATAGCATGAAAGACAAATACAACAGCACGCATCTTAACAGAAGCTGTAGTTTCAATCAGCTTAGTCTTAACAGCTTAAAACGACACATCATACTCTCGCATTATGTCATCAACAGAACTCAAATTGATGACTGAACAAGTGTTATCTTGTTAAGTGTTATCTTAAAGAAAGGTTATTGTCTCTAAGTGTTGTTTGAGTGGATAGCATCAGAAGCAGAATATAATTGAGTTTATCTCTATCATTATGATGTATAGCTGTATAAGCCATATGATTAAAGCAATAGCTTAGTAATAGACTTTATCTTTAGTGTTTCACTTACATATCATCAGTGCAATGAATGAGAACGCTGAGAAAAAACAGACAAAGAGAAATTATTGTGCAGGCGTAAACTGCACTGCAAATAACACTATGTAGAATCAGAATCAGCTTTAGTGCCAAGTAGGTTTTACACATCAGCAAAGACAACTTAAACTATAAAAACACCAAGTATACAAAATAGGAGCAAAAGTTGCATCCGAGAGCCGCACACTTCTGCAGAAAGGTGCAAGATGATTGTGAGTGCAAAATATATATAATATAAAATATAATAAACAGGCAATTCTTAAATTCAGTGTGTGCAAATGTATTGCAATAGTCTGATGTAGAACCTTGCAAGAGAGTCTATGTCAGGTGAGGGGTGAGGATTTGGGCCAGGGTCTCAAAGAGAGCAGTCATTGGTTCAACTAATTTTCATCCATATCAATAGAAAGATATCAATCAGTGCTATTTTATTCAGATTTTTAAAAAAGTATAATAGGAAGGGTTTTTTTTTTTCTGTCTCCACTTTTACAAAGTCAATCCTCCTGCTTACACTGTCATTAAATGTTCTATTGGTCGTTTAAAAATTCTATTAAACTTCCTCCAAGAACAGACTCGAGACATTCCTCCTGCACTTGTTGCTTTTCTAACTCATATTAATCCATCTCTGTCATATAGTGATACCCTCTTCTCTCTCTCCCACCAGGCTCTGCAGACCTCCACCAGATGTTTCCCACGCCTCCCTCTCTGGAGCAGCACATCATGGGCTACTCCCCCATGAATATGTGCAGCAAAGACTATGGCAGCATGGAGCACAACACGGGGATGACCTCGCTGGACGGCACCTCATCTCTGAGTGGGCACTTCAAGATCGAGGTGGAGGAGAGCTTCTGCAGCCCCAAGCCATCGGAGATCAAGGTAGGTACAGAGTCAGTAAATCTGTCCGCGTTTACTACGGCGCCAATTACAAGTGACTGAACCAACAGGTGTAATTTACAGTCAGAGCCAGCATGTGTCATAAGTCAAAGTGAGTGATTATTAGTTGATGAGGTGTATGGTCTCTGGGATTATTTGAGGCAGCTGTAAGGCCAGATGGTCATGGCTTCCTGCAGATGAGGAATAGAGTGATTGTTGTGCTCGTTTTTATTGCAAACTGTAACATAAAGGAGTTATTTGGCATTCTTAAAACTGTCTAAAAATAACCAGAAATTTGACCTAGAGCTATATAATTTGAAAATGTAGATGTTGTGGTTGTAGACATCATATTTCATTTTCCACAGATATTTCCCTACCTCACTTTTCCTTATTTTCTGTCCCTATTTCAGGACTATTCATTCGTATTCAAGCCAGAGCTGTGCCAGGCGTTTGTAGGCTGCTCCATGTTCGCTCCTCTCAAGGCGTTACCCAGCCAGTGTCTCCCACCCATTAAAATACCTGAGGACTGCATCTACAGGCCGAGCTGGACCATGGGCCGGGAAATGCTCAACCCTGTGCCTGTAATGACCTTCCTCAACAAGGACAGGTATGCCACTGTTTTCTTCTTACTGAAGTTGTGACGAGAGGCTGTTGGTAAGAGAAGCTGTTTTCACACAGCTAAGAAGTTAAGAGTAAGAGTAACACCACATCTGTGTGTAGGAAGCAGAAAATAATCCACTTAAATCACAGATTAACAGTGTTAACAGTAGTATCAATACTGGGCTCTCTTCTGCGTGCCTTATTTCTGAATAATGGCTTGTATCAAAAAATCTTCCCTAATATTTATCTGGATGATTAGGTAACCCGGGCGCTCTGATGATGAAAAGCCGATGCTCTGCTGGCTGGTTTGCTTTCTGTGTGCAAGAGAGCGTACCATCATACTCTGCTCCCTCTCGGTCCACACACCCTCCGGTCTCTCCCTGGACACCCCCTTAGTAGGCTGCTCAATTTCCCATGCATGGCTGCCCCAGGCGGAGCCGGGAAATGAGTGTAAAATGCCTTCTTGGTGGAGGATGAGGATTATCACTGGAGTGGCGAGATGGGCCCCCACAGCGGCTCCATGCCACCTCACTGCTCAGAGCAGCTTGGAGTCTCTGGCATATCTATAACTGTGCGTCTTAACTAAGCACAGTTACACCTCTGCTGTCCTCCACACACTCACACATGGGAATTTTATTTGTTTTTGTTTCATTACAAACAATCCGGGCGACTAAAGATTGGCAGTGTCATCACAACTCACTCATGAAATCATTACATTAATCGGATGAAGGAAAAAATAAAAGTAGCATTAAAATAAAATAATTTCTTGTCCTGGATCATCTTGTAATATTTGAGAGGTCCTTTTTTTCCAAGATGGTTCATGGGTGAAGTAAGCACCATTTTTTACAATAAAATAATAAAGACATTATTTAAGGTGACAGTAAGATTTCCAGTGGTCTGATATTTTTCATCTTCTATGGTTGCATGTCTCAGAGAAAAGGTCAGTTTTAAACTTGTTTTTATAATTGTATTATGTTTATTTTTAGAACTTTCAAAATAATACAATTATTTGCATTAATTAATTCATCGTTAAAAAAAAAATGAATCCAGAAGAATTTAAGATTAATCACACTGTTGCTTCATATTTCAATTATCACACAATCATAAGTAGCAGTTTTGTTTACATTAGAGGTGTGAAAAAGTACTGATACATCAATATATTGCAATACTTTGACCTCTGATATAATATAGATATTTTTGTAATAATAAAAATTCACATTTTAGCCGAGTTGGAACTAAAATACAACTTCAGTATTTCAAAAACAATAAAGTCAAAAAGTTGTCTTCAATCAAATAGTTTTGACTTAATTTGTCCTTTCAATTTTGCTTAATATTGTGTGATTTACATAAACACCATCTCTAATTTTTTCTTAGTTAACTGTGTAGAATATCGCAATATATCACAATATTGTGATATCCTGATATATCGTGATACTATCGTATCGTGACCCAAGTATCCTGATGCGTATCGTATCATGAGGTTCTTGCCAATACTCACCCCTAGTTTACATGTCAACAGAATCCTGTTTAACATTGTAAGGGATTTTTTATATTTTTTTCTTATTTACATGTCACAAGTAGGATTTGCTACGGGCGTAGGATGTTGTGCAGAGAGACGACACACACATACAGACATCTTAGGTACGTCCCTTCTGTAACTGTACAGACTGCAGTAACAGGAGAGCGTCCTTTTTGATGTAAATGTCAATAAAAGCTGCTAATGTCATTTGGTAACACAGTCTTTATGATCATTCTATAAGATAGGTCATTAACAATGGTCATCCCAAACACAGGACAATTTTTTGTGACTTAATAAAAAAATACTGCTGATTGAGACATCATAAATGTGAGACGAACAGAAGGGGGGAGAGAGAGCAGAGGTTCAGGAGTTTGTGTTTGTGTGTCTGGGGGAGGGGTTGTTTTAAATCAACACTCAGGGAAAGAATAAATTGTAATGAAATGGTGAAGTAATGCATAGACAATTAAACAAAAATGATCCATACATGGTGTTAATTTTGATTCATTAACCAGAGCCTCTAATTAATTATCACCTAGCGGTACTCCATCATAAACTTTATATCTGTTGCATTAATCCAGGAAGTTGAATCTTGCAGGCTCAAGCATGTGTGGCTATTCTTTACCAGGTGAGCAGAGTGTACACTATGATGCTCTTTCTGTTGCAGCTTTAAAAACTATGACATAACTTTCTATGTTATGCTCCATTACATCACATAAATGCACAGCAAGCTTTTCAATCCAAACCAAAAATACAATCTTGTAAACTTGTAAACTAGCCTGGAGCATATGCAAGAGATTTTCTGAGTACGCTTGTGATTGGAAAATGTTTTTGTTTACATGAGAGGCGAGACGTGTCGCTCAAAGCAGGAAAGTGAACTCTCAGCTAAATGTTGTGAAGTAGTCTGGAGGATGCTGGTCTCCCCAGGCTTCACCTGGCTGGTAGTTTTTAAGTGGCTAACCAGTGGCTGTCATGTTGCATAAAAAACAGGTACTTAAATCACTAAACACAGATCCTTTCTCGCCTGCTGTTTCTGCAGCCACTGTCTGCTGAAACTTGACAACACATGGACAGCATGTGCCTCTTTGTGTCAGCAGAAAATTCATGTTCTTTTATTTTATCACGCACAAGAATAACTATGCATAACACGCCTGCCAAATAATGTCACATGGGTACATTACCCACAAGATCCCTTTCTATAAAGAGAAACACCTGTAGTAGACAAGGCACAAGCTGCAGTTCTGTATCTTTCTCCCCATGACTAACTGAACCAATGAAAACTTGTTTGACTCTTCTCACAACAATATTCAAGTGATTATTTAGGGGCTGCTCTGAAACAAAAAAACAGCCTGGAATAAATTCCAAAGCATTTCCTCAGGTATTGTGCAAGAAGACAATGTTTTTGTATAGACAAAAGGTGAGATCTGTTTCCAATATCTAAAAGATAAACGTTCAGTTTAGATTTAATCCAGTAGATTCAGACTAAGCCGAATGTAGTCTTTTTGCAGCAGAATTAATTGCAACTGTGGGGATATACTTCTGTCCGGCGATTATTAGGATTCTTTCTATTACATTTCACTGTTATTACAGCACACTGGAGCATGACAGGAAATTTAAAGCAGAACAAGCAGCAAAGGTTGTCCAATAAAAAGAGAAAATAATCATCCCTCCTCATATTAAAAGTATTAAGAATTGAAGTATGTAATTGGAGTGCTAAGCCTGGTAATATGCAGGGAAGGAGAGGTGTCTGCAAGCTTGGCCAGCATCCAGAGAATCATGGTTAAAGATCATATGACGTTAGGTTTGTGCAGCCTTCGTGTCTGCATCCAGTCTTGGAACGTGCTCTGGCTGCAGCAGAGAAAGTAGTGCCGGGACTTCCTTTTAATGGGTCTGTGCCAGGAGTTGTTCCCCACATATAGCCAGGGACACGATGTGCTCACCCTCTCCCCTGCTCTCTAATACACACACACACACACACACACACACACACACTCCCACTCCCTCTCTCCCCCCGTGCTTCCTCACTGTGGCTTGCCAGCCCAAAAATAAACCTCACCTCAGAGAGACGCTCGTTTAAATGTTTATTGAATGTCTCTATCTCTCTATCTCTCTCTCTCCCTCTCTCTCTCTCTCTCCTCTGCTCCCTCTTTCTTATTCCCTCTCTCTCTTTCTTACTCTGCTTCTCCCACATTCTTGTTCATTCATGTGTAAACGCGTGCAGTCGAAGCCCACTCTGCGTTCCTTTTGTTGCAAATGTGGTGGTGTCCTGCCGCTGTATTACTCAACCTATCTTTACAAATGCAGAGACACAGTTGGATAACAGGACATTGTCATTTGAAGCAATGTACCGAACATTGCTTTTTAGGGAAAGACCTGGAAAAACAACTGTGTTCTAGTGCAGGGTGTCTTCCTTATTTTCATGCCACAGCTAAATGTTCTGTCCTGAAGTTATTTTTATTTACTGTATCTTTACTTTTGGGAACATGAGGGATTGACGGAATTGATACTAAAGGTTCTGATTACAAAACGTAATTTTATGCACAGACCACAGGGTATCATGTCTAACTGTCCACATGGTGTTGTTGTGATCAGTGGGATCTTGTTAAGAACCCTTGGACTCTTCCCCCCTTAGAGAGGGAAAGAGAACAGGGGTGCATTTTCCCTGTCATACTGTCATGTTATGGAAAAACAAACATAAACAAAAACAAGATAAGATTTTTCAAGACTTTTTTATTATGCAAAAGAATTCTGAACTTAAAACAATTTAATTTCTAATAAGGGCAGTGTTTGGCATTTTTTGCATGTAAACAGCATCACAAATAACTCAGTTTTTTATAGGCTGGTCACAGTTAAGGCAAGCTATACTGCTAGATTAGTTTTATCCATGCACAAAAAAAAATATGCAAAGGTAATGTTAAAAAAAAAAAAAGAATTATTCAATGTGTAAATAATGCGTTCTATAATACTCTATAACACAATAATACACCTGTCGATAGTTAGAGATGGACCAAAGTGAGTTATTGCCCAGTCGTTAAGTGTAAATTAAATTACATATCACTCAGATCAAGCGGTAATATACCAGTTTAACAGTTTAAGTGTTTTGCATGGCAGTTTGGACAACTCTGTACATGTTACCGGTTTGATTCTAAGATGAGTCATTCGTAGTAGACACATCTGGCTACTCATTCTTTAGTAACAAATTATATATCCTACTGTCTTGAAACTGAAACTGCACTTTGAAATAGAAAATCTGTGAGAACTCTGTTCATTGGTCTTTAACTTTTCTCACTCATATCCTTCTCTGTCTTTCGTAGTAACATCCCCAGTGTTGGCAGCGCCTTGGACCAGGATTACAGCCAATCCTACACTCCTCAGACCCACACCCCCTTTATGTCAAACAGTGCCCCACCAAGTAACAGTGGTACGGGCATCCTGCCATCACCCGCTACCCCTCGTTTCTCTGCCCCCACACCTCGTACACCGCGAACGCCACGCACACCTCGAGGCCCTTCTAGCGTCCAGGGATCGCTGAAGTATGAGAACTCGGACCTGTACTCGCCGGCATCCACCCCCTCCACCTGCCGACCGCTCAACTCTGTCGAGCCAGCCACCGTGCCCTCCATCCCTGAAGCCCACAGCCTCTACGTCACCCTCATCCTGTCCGAGTCCGTCATGAACCTCTTCAAGGACTGCAACTTTGACAGCTGCTGCATCTGTGTTTGTAACATGAACATAAAAGGAGCGGACGTGGGCGTCTACCTGAGCGACCCTATCAGCGAGGCCCAGGAAGCCTGCAGCTGTGGCTTCAGTGCCGTGGTCAACAGGCGCTACGGTAACGGCTCTGGTCTCTTCCTGGAGGACGAGCTGGACATCATCGGCCGGGGCTCGGACGTCAGCCGAGAGGCGGAAAAACGCTTTGAGGAGCTTCGGCTCCTGTCGCTAGAGAAATGTGGAGTCGGAAGGGGCGACCGAGTCACAGACGAGCTGATTCTCCTCCTGCAGGATCAGTGTACCAACCCTTTTTCACCCATTTCAACACTAGAGCACGACATCGTGATGCGGGGGCCAAGCGGGGCCCCTGTGCCAGCCTGTGTGAGAGTGGAGGAGAGGGACTACCACAGTGACTGCTACATGGCTCTGGAGCACGGCAGGCAGTTCATGGACAACATGTCAGGGGGAAAAGTGGACGAGGCGCTGGTCAAGAGCACCTGCTTACACCAGTGGGCCAAAGAAAACGGTGAGGATGGATCTCTAGAGAGAGAGAGAGAGAGAGAGAGAGAGAGAGAGAGAGAGAGAGAGAGAGAGAGAGAGAGAGAGAGAGAGAGAGAGAGAGAGAGAGAGAGAGAGAGAGAGAGAGAGAGAGAGAGAGAGAGAGAGAGACATTTGATTTGAAGAGTTTTATTAATAAGTACTGACAATTAGGTATTTTATTAGTTATAAAGGTACAGCAGAGTTATGCTGAATACACAAAAAGTTATAAAGATGCACAGTCAACATGATCTTTTTTAACCTTTTCAGTGCTCAAAGATTTATTTACGAAGTGACCGTCATGTCACACCACGTTTTGTGTCTTGTAGTTTCTCATGTGATTAATCGTTATCTCTTTCTCTCCTCTGTTCTCCAGCGGTGGACGTGAGTGCGCTGTGCTCTCAGGACGTGCTGCGGGTGCTGATGTCCCTCCAGCCTGTACTCCAGGACGCAATCCAGAAGAAGAGGACAGTACGGTCGTGGGGCGTTCAGGGTCCCCTCACCTGGCAGCAGTTCCACAAGATGGCTGGACGGGGCTCTTATGGTAAAGCTGTGAGAGGGCTTAGTTTAAGTTTATCCACCTGATACATAGTTCTGAATTTGCAAACATAAAGTTAAGTTTTATTCCATTACATTTCTGTGTTTCCACTAACTGTTAGCTTTAACAGTGTTTGTAAAAGATTCTTGGAAACTTTCAAGTACTTTACTTGAGTACAGCTCAAGCCCACGTCTGTAAAGGTCATAACAACGTGTGGAGTTGTCAGGATGTTTGTGTCTTTTTGGCTTTTAAAGCTGTGGAAGTTGTCAGATCAGTGGGCAGTGTGGTCCCTCTGCTGTTGTCCAGATGTCAGCTCTGTTGGGAGGAGCTGTCACATCGTTTGGTGACCTCACATTCTGATGCACAGCAGAGGGTGGAAGAGGGAGGGAGTGAGGCTGACACCTTACCTGTTAATAACACTCTTTCCTCTCCCCTTGTTTCCCCCTCTCTCTCCCCCTCTCTCCACTGAACTTCCACAGGCACAGACGAGTCCCCAGAGCCTCTGCCCATTCCCACCTTCCTGGTGGGTTATGAGTATGACTTTGTGGTGCTGTCGCCCTTCGGTCTGCCCTACTGGGAGAAACTGCTGCTGGATCCCTTCGGCTCCCAGCGGGACGTCGGGTACCTGGTGGTTTGTCCTGACAACGAGGCTCTGCTCAGCGGTGCCAAGAGCTTCTTCCGTGACCTCACAGCTGTTTACGAGGTAGAGAGTTTAAAGAAGGATGAAGACACCTCAGTGTCGGTGTTATCCAAATGTAACACTGATCTACTGCACTCCTCCTCCACTTTGGCAGTTTACTCTAACCACTAAGGAAATGTTACTCTTGTGCTTATGCCACTCATTTGGGGGTCTTTCCTGTGATGGGTTCTGAACATTTGATATCTCTCTGCTCCTGTTTCTCATCACTTAACATTATTAAAACTTAATCTTAAGCTACTTTTGGTCATTTTTGCCTGAGCTTTTTACAATTTTAGATTAATTAAAACTGTATGAAGCACACAACAACAACAATCTACTGTGGCAACATGCAAGAGATCCTTTTCTCAGAGTAAATAATTCAATAAAATAATAGCCTCTAAGTCCTGATTGAATACCATAAATAACATGTGAACATTTACTCTATGTGATTAATAAAAAAATCATCATCATCATCACCATCACCATCATCATCATTATCATTATTATCATAACCTGCATTTTTCAGATAAAATCTTATAACACTCATGACCTCTGCTACTTTGCCTGAATCTGTGTTTTTCTGCAGTCATGTCGACTCGGTCAGCACCGGCCCATTTCCAAAGGTTACCCTGACGGCATCGTCCTTGTCGGTGGCAATGAAGCAAAGAGCCTTGTGGATCAGCCTGTCAGCGACTGGTTTCTAAAGGCTGCCAGCGGCAACAGTGATGCCTTCACTAAACTCAAACTCTATGCACAAGTGTGCCGCCACAACCTCGGTACGTGTCACTTCCAGCCTGCTGAATTTCTGATTATGCATAGTCCTGGTTCTTCTGTTGCTCAACACTCGGCACAATCAGCTTTGCAGCAGAATTTCCACCTTTGACTCCACTCACTGAAGTTATGAAAAGACTAGCTGGAGAGGGCCTTGACTGCTTGAAAGAGAGCTTGAATTCAGTGTCAGGAAAAGTGTAGTAGAAATGGATTAAATGGAGTGTCTTTTCATTTTCATAAAATGTGTTCATTGACTGACATCTAATGCTGCGGTTTCTCTTTATAGCTCCATACCTCACTTCTCAGCCATTGGACGGGTCTCTCCTCACACAGCCCACTCCCCCGCCTTCGTCCAACCAGTCCTCATCCACACAACTTTCTAGCTCCACCTCCAACTCAGTGGGCCAGCAGGGCCCAGTGAACCCTTCAGGCTCCACCATTCCCAACAACAGCAGCAGCAACAGTGGGTCGACAAACGGCTCGGTATCATCCAACAGCCTGGTGACGTCCTCAGGCCAGCCTGGCAGCGGGATGCCGTCTGCCAAGCCCTCCTCGTTCCCCCCTTTTGGGAGCATGAGCAGCCAGGTCCAGGGAGGAGCCCCTCAGAGTGGACAGCTGGGACAGCAGGCTGGTACCCAGAACACCAGCACCTCAGGGGACAACTCCAGCAGCCAGGCCCAGGGGCCCACAGAGCCTCCCGAAAGGTACTACAGGACACCAGTCTGCACATTATATATGAGTCCTGTGGATAAGTGATTGGAGGCCACTAGAAGCTTTGATCTACTATAACTTGAACATGTATATGTTTTGAATAACTGTACATTACAATAAAATAATAAATGTTCGCACAGTGTTAGTTTATTTTAGTAAAGTTAACAATTATTAAAACTTGGAATAGCTGTTTTAATGCTTGTCTCTGTGTGATCTTGTGTTTCTTCCAGCACTTTGGAACGAGAAAAGGTCGGCGTGCCCACAGATGGGGAGTCGCATGCCATCACGTATCCCCCTGCCATTGTTGTTTACATCGTGGACCCGTTCAGCTACGAGGAGGCTGATGGAGGTCCAGGCCCAGTCCCAGCACACTCCAGTGTGTGGACGCTGGGTTTGCTGCGCTGCTACCTTGAGATGCTTCAGTTCTTACCCCCACACATCCGCAACTCTATATCAGTACAGGTCAGTGAAACTCTCGGGGAGATGTATGTACTGATGACCATGTTCAGTTTTAATATCACAAAAGTAACTTGAATGAGAAAGAATGCATCAAATACAGGTCAGTGTGTCAATATGTCATGAAGGGTTAAGAGGTGAATAGATTACACCCAGGGGCATTGTTGCTTACAAATCCAACATCATTACAAGCAGTAAATTAGTGACTTTTCCGTATTGAGTGTGAACAAAAACTCTTCAACAATGTTAGGCATCACATAGGCAAAAAACAATACCAACAGGCTCTAACTCACTAATAATGTCCAATTTATTTTGATACTCATACTGAGATGGTTTGTTTTAAGGTACATTCAGTAGAATTTTTGGAGGTGGTCTGAAGGTGTGTCTCAAGTGATTTCTACTTCGATTTATAAATGAATGAGGGAAAACAAGAAAGCATAATGCAACCAGCATTGCTTCACCAACTTGAAGAATTACCAAGCATTAATAGCAATAAAAGGTTTCACTGTGATACTATTTGTACTAGGACTCTTCTCATTAACCCTGAGTCATCAGATCTGAAACAATATTAAAGTTTCAGGCAGAGCAAATTTGTCACGAAGGATTTGTTCCTGCTTTTGCAGCTGAATAGATTGGTTTTCTTTTTTTGTTAATCCACAGCATTTCCTTTTCTCATCCGTGTAGCTCACCTATAATCATAAGAGCTGTATTATTTATGGCATCAGGCCAGTTACAGATCTGTTTAGCACACGTGCGGAGCTGTCTCTGGTCACTAAACTGCCTCAAGTTTAACTTGTAAGACTTAAGGAATGATTCACTTTACTGTGTGTTGGTTGATTTTATAGCTGCTTTCATTTTAAACATAACTTTCTTAAAGTTGTAAATCTTTTGTTTTTAGCGATAATGTGTGCACAATGATGCAGTAAAGGGATAACACTCAGGGGGGCTTCTCTGCTGTATTTTGAATTATCAGCATTTTAAGAACAGCCCTAATTTGTATAGAGTTAAATCATATAGCATTGCAACTGATCAAGAGCATTTAAGTCAACGCTTTTTAAGTTAGAAATCTTGAGCTTAACCCTGATAATAGTTTGAAAAATCGTCTTGGTGTTTTTGTTTTTTAAGCTCATTTGCCTCTGTTTTTCAAGCAGTTAATATTTTTAATTTATGTCTGTAAAGAGTGTAGTGCTTTTTCCCTCATGCCTAACAACTTCTGTATTTCTGATCCCTCAGATCGTCCCCTGCCAGTACCTCCTTCAGCCAGTGCGGGGTGAAGACCGTCATATCTACGCCCAGCACCTCAAATCTCTAGCCTTCTCTGTCTTCACTCAGTGCAGACGGCCACTCCCCAACTCCACCAACGTCAAGTCGCTAACAGGCTTTGGTCCGGGTTTGGCCATCGACACGGCACTGAAGAGCCCGGAGGTAAGAAGATAATCCAACAGTTGTGTAGTTTCCTTTGACAAACTCCCTCTGTAAAGCTGAAGAAAATGTTCCTAGCAGAGAGTTGTTGTACAGCTTTTTCAGACAAACAGTTTCAGATCAGGGTATTAGCATCAGCATGCTAGCGTTGTTCTCTGATCGATAGCCAAGCAAACAGAGCCTGACACTGTGGCCCGAGCAGCAGCCTCTCAGTTACTTTGAGCTCTCCCGCCAGACACGAGCCTGACCTGGTGTGACCCAGCCTTTTGCCCCGGCTGTGTTCAGTCTGCCGCTGAAAACAAAGAAAGCAAAGAGATAGAGAGTTCTTAGTGTTAACCATCCTTGTAGTTTTTCACTGCTGGAACAAGACCAAGGGAACCTGTAACCTTCTGCTACTCCTGAGTTTTCTTTCCATTATCTGCTTGGCTAGCTCCCTGAAACCTCCATAATGGGATCTTGACTCCAGGTTTAGACAAAGGGGTGCCTGAGATCAGGACCTTATTCAGTTGACTTCTTGCAGCCAGTGCTGCTGTTTCCCTTTATCACATTTGCAAAGCTATGGCTGCCTTGCCAGGATAACCAGGGTATGGATGGGACAATGAGAGTGACAGTCTGGTTTGAAAGACCACAGGAATGTGAACTGAGATAAAATAAGGATTGAAAGAAAGATTTTCTGCAGCACTGACACATCTGGAGCATGTCAACTTTTTGTGAAGAAGAGCTGAACATTCATCCCTGATTCTTTATCCTGACATCTTCCCTTTCCAATCAACAGAGGCCGGAGTGTCTGCGTCTGTATACACCTCCGTTCATTCTTGCACCTGTGAAGGACAAGCAGACGGAGCTCGGGGAGACATTTGGGGAGGCGTCACAGAAATACAACGTGCTGTTTGTGGGTTACTGTCTGTCACATGACCAGCGCTGGCTCCTGGCTACTTGCACTGACCTGTATGGGGAACTGCTGGAGACCAGCATCATCAACGTAGATGTCCCCAACAGGTAGGACCACCACCATCTGCTTCATATTACCCCAGGCAAGCCTTACTGTCTTTATTAGCATCACTAGGAATCAACCCGACTCTACTGCTGAGGTTAATTAGCTCTGTGTACACCAAGAAGGATCAGTGAGTTATGAAATGTGACACTACTAAGAGAATATTTAGGTTTTAACAAATCTGGTCCATAGCATTTGTCTGAAGACTATAGAGACAGTAAAATGCATCAAACTCTTAAAACACTTACAAAATGCCTGTAGCTTGCCAAGATCTAAAGCATCATCATGTCAACATTTTGCAACTCCACTTCTGTCTACCAGAGGGGGAAAGATTTGCTCTTATATCCATCATTGTCAGCATTACTTAGCGTTTTTATTTGTTTATCTTGGAATGATCCCTCTGATAAGCCAGAAGTGCAATACTCTGTTTTTTACAACTATCTGATAGATATTCAAACAAAGATCAAAGCCAGACATAACTTCTCTGTATCCTTTATTTATAGATTCTATGCAAAACTTTAAAATCTGTAATTGGGGGTTCTGGATTTTAGCATGACAGGTGTCTTGGTTTCTGTGTGTTAGGTTTGACCAATCACACATCAGCAGGCTTTGATGTCTGCAGGAAAGATAGTGGATGCAGGGAGGGTCAGTTTTCTCTTCTCCCCCGTTTGACTGCAGACTTAACCACCCTTGCAATTTTACTACTGACAAATCTGCATCATGATGTTCTTACGTCTAAAAACCTACGATCCGTTAAAGGCAAGTCAGCTACACATCTTTTTTATAAGTCGTAATACTGCTGAAGTAAACCAGGGTGAAGCCTAATAACTTATTTACTATGAAACTGAGACTCCCCAGAAATTGATCAACGTGAGCTCCTCGGGCAATTGTAATCAACTCAAAAAAATAATGGTGTTTTTATATAGAGGCATGAATTTCTCTTTGTTTTCCATCCAAACACACCTTGGTTTCTCAAGTTGCTAGTTGGACTGTAAACGATGCAGCGCACTAAAATTAATTCTTGATCAGGGGTCATTTATTGTTGACTGCTGGCTGCAGTGGAATGCCCGGAAAGCTGGCCATCGTTCACAGAGGCATGAATCCCAATCACATGATAGCCAATGCATTTTGAGATTGTGATCCTCTACAGTTAATGAATAACTAAGCGTTGGATCTGACAGCTTTCTTACACTTTCTGCTGTTGTCTCATGTTTCCATACCTGTTTCCACTTTGGTAGTGCACCCCATCCCACCACACAGCAGCATTTAGGCCTTCATCAGTCATTTGTAAGCTGATTGAAGAAAAAAAAAAAAACCTTTGCCAGTATCTCACATTCAGTCACAGCTGCACATCAAGTGTGTGTAACCTTACAAAAGGTGTGCTCCAGCTGTCACCAAAAGGCAAAACGTGTCTGCTTCTTATCAAAACTGTGATTTTACATCACAGCATTAATCCCGTTAGCTGTCAGATGACACTTGTCACTCAAGTACAAATAAGGCCTGAGTGAGAAGGCAAACGAACACATTCCTGAGTATAGGTTCACCGTAGCTGTCTTTTCTAGACTTCTCTTTTTGTTTTTCTCTGAATGCTGTGAAATGTTTAACGTGTGTGTGGTCGCATGTTCCACAGAGCGAGGAGGAAAAAGGGCTCAGTTCGACGACTCGGCCTGCAGAAACTGTGGGATTGGTGCTTGGGTTTGGTGCAGATGACCTCAGTTCCCTGGAGGGTGGTGATTGGCCGACTGGGCAGGATAGGACACGGAGAGTTAAAAGGTAAGAGGAGCTGTTGTGATTAACCGCCTTTTCATGAACAAGAAAATAAAGACATTAATTTCTTTGCCCTTCTCTTTCGATGTTTCAGACTGGAGTATTCTGCTAAGCAGGAGGAACCTCCAGTCCCTCAGTCGTCGTCTGAAAGAAATGTGTCGAATGTGTGGCATCTCTGCCTCAGATACTCCCAGCATCCTCAGTGTGTGTTTAGTTGCCATGGAACCCCAGGGATCTTTTATCATCATGCCAGGTACAGAGCTTGTAAACACACTTCCAACTTTTTTTAACTCACACTTCTCATCTGAGTTTCATTACTCTGCCAGGACCAGCAGTGGGATGTGTTGAGTTTGTGTGTGTGTGTGTGTGTGTGTGTGTGTGCGCGTGTGTGTGTGCATGTGTGTGTGTGTGTGTGCATGATTGATGGCAGCAGCACATCACAATGCGTGTCCCCTCCTTGTCCAGATCAGATTGATGGCAGGGAAAGATCATGTACCTTTCGCTCATAAAGCACTACCTCTCAGATGGCCATTGATCTCGGTGCCGTGTGATGGAGAGGCAGATCAATGGGTTTATTTTGGGAAACGAGTGGGGGGATTGTCGGTGCATCATAGCAGGATTGTGTTGAGCGATGCTGGGCCGAGGACATCTCCTTCCCTGATACGCTCTCAAAGCTGAAAGAGATTAGCACGGCTGTGTTCGCCTCAGATGACTGTGACTGGAGGGGTTTTACATCGCTGTAAGATGGAATTTAAAATGAAGAGGCTCATTGGCACTAAATGTAACAGCTGTTCTTACATCTGAATTTAATTTCTCTTGATTGTGAAGAATCCTACCACTGTGGGTTAAACAGATGTAATCAATAGCAATCAATACTGTATGATATTGTAAAGGTAAGACATGTTAAAGATAAGGCTGTCATTTTGTTCAATTTAAATCTGAGGAATGCTTTCCTTATTTTAACGGAGCACTTTACCTTCATGTGGGATCACTTAAGAACAGCAGTTTACATAATCATCATTAGTTACATAAATTTGAGCTCCGGTTTTTCAGCTTTAGAAGTAAAATGATGGAATATTTAAAAGAACAGGGCAAGACATTTTTGCATAAATAACCCATAATAAATGTTTAAAAAAATCACACATAAGAAAGGTGTTTAGCTGATGTATGTTTTTCACATATCTTTAGTTTCCACAGTCTCATGAAGAGGGAGTATATGCTTCATTATTCAAAACGCTAACATTATTTTTTATCAGTTGGGTACAATTGGTGTGCTCAACTTAAGACATTTTTTTTTCTAAGTGCCATCCTGCAGCCTAAATAAGGGTTTCTTTAAAGTAACAGATGTGAAGTGGATGTTTTTTGGTATTTTGGTTTGTTTTATAGATGTTGAATTTAAAAAACCAAGATGTACATTTTTAAAAGTTAAAAGGTAAAACAAAAAGTTTTTTTTATAACAATATCTTTATTGACTTTTCCATGGACATTGTGCATTACACAGACATAAATATTACATTATCATTTTGTACAATACAAAAGTCTTAATTTTATTTTCTCCCAAACAAACAAAACACCCCATCCCACCCACATTCATCTCTCTCTCAAAGTCTGTTAAACACACAATACAGAATCTCTATTACATTTAAAGGTACCTTGCATAAAGTAAAATATACATCCACATATACAAAAATAGAAGTAACACCGGTTCTCAGTGTCTTCATCTTTTTTTCTGGGATCTACCACAAGTCCATTTAATTATCTCAGTCTTAGTTTTCAGCCTGTAAAAGCCCTTCTATATCTCCACTTTTAATATAATCATTAAATTGTTTCCAGATTCCCTCATAAAGTGTTAATTTGTTATTCAAGGTTTATGTTATTCTCTCCATTGACATACATTGTGCCATATTTCTAATCCATGCACCGATTGTAGGTGATAAAATGACTATCTAAATGTATTCACACATACACTAAAGTTGTGAAAACTTACCCAAATTTCTGCAGTGAGCATGTGTGAACAAAACTGCTCCAATTTCCACCCCTACTTGACCCATACTGTTTCCTCTCAGCCCCCTTGTAAAATACTACATGAAGTCTGGAGCTGATGTGAGAACGAGCAGGAAATGTCTCTGCAAGTGAATAGACAGGTGTGATGATGATTAAGTCATGTTTAGGAGAGTGACACATAACTGGATGAATGAAACATGTGCTGAAGGTGGAAAGATGTCTGCAACATCCATCTGTTAAAATGCAGCGTTGATATAACTGTAAAATCTGTCATCACAGCGTAGCTCTCTGTTGCTGTGCCTCTCGAGACTTATCTCCCCTGCCCAACACCCCCCTCAACTAACAGGAAAAACTGCACACGGTGGGAGACATGTGTGACCAAGTAACCTTTAAAAATGTCAGGGGCAGAGCTCCTCAAGATTTCTGGAGAATGACAGGAGTCTGTGTGAAAGAGGCTGATGCTCTGTCCAGCATGCTGTTTGTGTATTAATTTAAACCTCTTATTTTTTTGCTGGGAAATTGCTGAGGGTTTCTCTCTGAAACAGAGTAAATAGTTGAAGGTATCTTAAGTTAGATCTCAATTCATAGTGCACTACAGTCAATGATTTGATTGGCTGTATTACACAGTTTCCTGTTTGATGTGTGAATGCTGTAGAGTTAAATGTGTGATTTGCTCTTAAAGTCATGTGACGTCCTTGACTCTAACATGAAGAGTCTTTTCAGTGAGGGACCAGAGTTTCCTCACTAGATAAAAATATTGTCTCAAGGATTTCCGTTTTCTTTTTTTCTTCTCAGCGGCTCTGTTTATTGACTCTCTCTCTCTCCCTCCCTTTCTTCTCTGTGCTTCCCATCAGACTCGGTGTCGACAGGCTCCGTGTTTGGCCGCAGCACCACCCTGAACATGCAGACGTCCCAGCTGAGCACCCCACAAGACACCTCCTGCACCCACATCCTGGTCTTCCCCACCTCTGCTTTCGTCCAGGTGGCCAGCTCCAATTACACCAACATCGACCCCAACATCGACATCCTCAACGCCACCACGGGTCAGCAGTGCTCCTCCATCTATCACGCAGTCATTATCTGCCTGTGTTTTTAATTCAGTGCGGCTCAGCCTGTTTGCTGGACGTTAATGTGGTCACAGATGTTAAAGAGAAACACAGCAATTACTGTGTTTTTCCCTTTAATCTCTCCTGTTTTGTTTCCAAATCCTTCCAGTCTATTAAGAGGCTGTTTGTATGTCTGTGTGCATCCAAATACTCTCAAACGTTTGCAGCCCTCTCTCTTTTCTGCAAACACAGTTGTTGCCACAGCTATGAAGCTTCGTCACTCATGTCCTGTTCTCAGTGAAAAGCTAAATTAGCCACACAGTGTCATTGTAGGGGAACTCCAGTTCCTCTTAAAGACACAGGGAGATAAGAATATCTTGTTACTTTTCCTCAGATGGGTCTGATGCTATCGGGATCTTTGATCTGCTGGACCAGGAGAACGAGCTAGTGGACCCCGACATCATCAACATCTCGCCTAACACGTCCCCTGTACACTCCCCTGGCTCTCATTACCACCATGGAGGTGATGGCAGTAAGGTGAGACTAAATGTGTTTGCCCACATGTGATAGGGTGTGCATCATAAACTGTTAGGTTCCATTATGGACATACATGGTGACATAACTGTGTTTGTGCTAAATTGGCCACAGTAAAACAGCATCAGGTGGTCTCATTGTGCATTCTGTGAAAAGAAAAACATACAGTCATAAGCATGAAAAAGCTAATGGTGTGTTTCAACCTCATTGCAGGGCCAGAGTACAGACCGTATGGAGTCTCATGAAGAGGTCCCTAACCTCCTGCAGCAGCCCCTCGCCCTCGGCTACTTTGTCTCCACAGCTAAAGCCGGCCCGCTACCTGACTGGTTCTGGTCCGCCTGTCCGCAGGCTCAGAACCAGTGCCCACTCTTCCTCAAGGTAACACACCCTGACCGTTTTCACAAATGTATCTGATTGGCTAGTTTTTAAGTACTGCTTCTTTAAGAAGTGTGCGGTACAAATTGATCACGTTTGAATAAGAAACCTGAACTGTGATGGTAAGTCATAGTACAAAAGCAAACTGAAGGGATATTTATTCCTTTTCCTTAAAGAGATATTTCAACTGTTTGGGGAAATGTTTTTAGAGATGCTGACACAGGAGGATAGATACAACTGTCATGTCTGCCCATTATTATGTAGCCATAAACAGCATCTCACTAGCTTAGCATGAAGCCTGAATATATACAGTAGAAACAGCTAGCCTGGCCAACCAGCAACTCTCAGAGCTCACCACCTAACATCATTAGTTAAAATGTAAAAAATACCCATATGTGTTTGAATAAAGGTTACATGATGGAGCTCTCTTGCCAGGGCATAGAAACTTGATTCAACGTCCCATCATGCATCGCACCAAATCTGCAGCAGAGAACTCACACCTGACATTTTGACAGTGGGACAGCACTAAGCACATGCACACTTAAAGCGGATTTAGAGGTTGTGCACCAAAGTCTTGCTGGTTTTCTGGAAACTACGCTGCAGAATTAAACTCCAGGAAGCCAAGAGATAGTCTAGCTCACAGCTTCTAATGAAAACAAATCATTTTAAAAAAGAGTTCATATGCAATCCATTTAAAGAAAAACCTGTTATACTGCTCTACTGTAGTAGTTGTTTTGTGGTGGTTAAACTTTGTTTTAGTGTCTGTAACAAAAATAAAAACTTAAATATCCCTTGCTTTTGTGTTCTGGCTCCAGACTCGCTGCTCCTGTTATTGCCCCGTTGAAAGTGCTGTAATTATCCAAACGAGATGCAATACAAGGTTAATAACTTAATAATAATGCCATTTACACCCTCCTCTTTCTCTTTGCCCCTCTCTTAGGCCTCTTTGCACCTCCATGTGTCTTCAGTGCAATCAGATGAACTACTGCACAGCAAACACTCCCACCCCCTCGACTCCAATCAGACCTCAGATGTACTCAGGTAAACAGCACCAGAATACACAAGCTGCCATACATCAAGTGCACACAAACTACACCCACCTGGATGTGTTTCTGGTGGGACTTATTATTTTACACGGATATATTTTTATATACAAAGAGTAAGTTAGCACAGTCCCTATCTTATATGATATAATTCCTTCAAACAAATTTTATAGGACTCCCTTACCATAATACATTTACTCTTTGTCTAACTTCTGTCCATCTTTATTTGACCTATACTGATAATACACCCCATTTTATGAACTTACTTTTCTTTGTTTTTACTCTGGTGATATGCTCTATTTTAATGTGTTCTGTAAAGTATTTTGTGGCTCTGTTTTGAAAAATTATATGACAGTTTCTACAAAGATAATAGCCAAACATATATTTGAAATAGTTTGAAGCTGAAGAATATTATGTTTGTAGTGATTCATTTATTTCTATTTTAGTTGAGGATTGATTATAAGAAAATGAGCCCATACATTTTTGGAGGAATAAATGCATTTCTTCTGTGTCCCCGCACAGATTCGTGCTGGAGCAGTACAACGCCCTCTCCTGGCTAACGTGTGACCCAGCAACACAGGACCGCCGATCGTGTCTCCCCATTCACTTTGTGGTGCTCAACCAGATGTACAACTTCATCATGAACATGTTGTAACCAACGTTCACAGGGAAAGGAGGGGGGAGTGGTGCCCAGGAAACATTTCAGTGAAAGCAAATCAACAGCTCCAAAGGCGGTTTCATCGAGACTGAAGAAAACTGCAAGAACCAGACCAGATCACAGAGCTGGATTCTGCACCAAGACGAAATGAAATGGCTGTTGGAAGCTGAGGCGGTGCTGTTTCCCCACGGCCGTTTACTGGAGACGACAGTCCTGTCCCTGTGATTCAAAGACATGCACATAGAGACAAGGGAATAAAGAAGATGGGAAATAAATGAACGTGAGAGAATGACAGGTTGGCTGTCATGATATGTAGCATGGCAGCACAGTCACTGGCCAGTCTGTATTGGAGAAAAAGAGTCTATCTGTAATGTTATTGGAAGAAAAGGGACATATTTGATCAAGAATGGATCTTTGGTTTTAAGACCTGAAATTCCTTTTTAGTCATTTGGATGAAATAGAATCCAGAAGAAATGCCTGCATCTATCTTATTTATTGTAAGTTTTTAAATGTATAATTTGTCTTATTTCTTAACCTCTTTTATATATAAAAAATGGAGAAGGTTTATATCACCTTCCTGCTTTAAAGCAATTGGTCTAAGATATATGTAATCGTCTTAATTAAAAAAACAACCAGGAAAAAAAACACATAAAAATGAAATAAGGTCCCAGTAGGTTGCTTTTAGAGTATTATTTTTTGTAATGGAGACAGAATATTTGTATTGTCACATTGTACAGAAGAATTAGAGTGGAAAATTATGTTTCATGCCTTTGAGCATGAAGGACTTACAGCAAAGCTGTAGCTACAGAGGACTTGTACAGCAATGAACTTCACTGTGTTCAAATAAAGAGGTACATTGTTGTATATAGTATTTTATACCACACATTTAGACACAAAACCAAACGGCAATATATATAAATAATTATATATGAATGCCATGCCAGCAGTTGGTGGTGTGGCTTCTGTTTTAGGAATAAAGTGCGTCAACTTATTTCCCTGTGCTTGTGTTTTCTTGCTTTTTGGGAGGGGATTGGGATGTGCAATAGGACACCATTAGTGGATCACTGTAGGCTTCTTTTGAAGGAAGCTTGCCTCAGTTTATTTATACAGGAGGGGAAAAAACGAGCCAGTATGAGGCAACAGTTGTCTTAATGGCAGATGCAGTGTCCTTTCAGCACATCCTGTAGATTTCAACACCTCTCCTCAATCTGATTGGCTGAGGGTTTGATCTCTTCTCTGATTGGCTATGGATACAATAAGCCCAAACCCATTTTACTTCATAAAGTAAATGTGTGGTGTAAATGGACTTTAACCTGCCATGGGTGGCTGCCTATAGGATATACAGTGTTTGTGTTAATAACCTCTGTCTGGATCTTTCATGTTCAGAGGCAAACTGTAAGACCATTGCTCTTTACTTTGGATATTTGCCACAATTTGTTGGCTTGAAAATTTCACCATAAAATGAACTTGGTCTTCTCTTGAGTGTAGATAAATACATTAAATATTTAATAAAACCTTGAAAAATGTATTTAAAGTCCAGTGCCCATGTTTTCTTTTTAGAAAAGCATGGTTGTTTGCAGCCTCTGCTGTATTGTAATTCTGCAGGCTTGTTACCAAACTCAATTCACAAGTGGGGAAAACATTACAATAACCCTGCATAGCAATTTGAGTCAGATATCTTACTTGTAAATTGCTGAATTGCCCTTGGGTCTTATAGTAGTAGTAGCAGCAGCCGCTGGTTATTCATTCTTTTAGATTTTTCTTTGCTATCCCATGCTGTAAGCAGCTTCTGGTTACACAGAAATGTTGCCCTGTTTGCCTTCATTGCTCAACAACTACTCTCAATGCACTCTTGAAACAATTTAAATTGACAACATATCAATGAGTGGGTGGATTTAATCCTTAAAATATGTTCTAAAGCCATAAACTATGGAAATCACTTGATACTTGGGATATTTTGTCTGGCCTCTCATAACTTAAATCTAGCATGCCAGAGCTGCAAGGATATATTAACAGATGGGTTGATCAAAGTAAATATAATCCCCACATGAATTTTATAATTACTGTTTCAGTGATTTTTCTAAAGGGAAATGAAAACATTGTTTTGGTTCAACCCTTTGAACATTAGAATTCTCAGATTTTTAGACTGCAAATGAAAAGTAAGAAATTGCAATTTACCAAGCCTTTTGAGATTTGATGAACTACAAATAGTAATCAGGAAAAATGGAAGATCACAGATCATCATACCTACCATACTACATCAAATTGTACATTTTATCATAGGTACACTAATTTGAGAATATAGCATATAAACTGGTGTATAAAAATGTTTTCTTTTTGTGTTATACAAATATATAAGTTGTACAATTCTGTTTAAAAAAATAGCTTAACCCTCCTGTTCTCTGGAACAGCAATAATGTTTTTTTGTCTCAAGGTGCAGGACACAGCGTCACAAGAAAAGCTTTGTTCCTGGTGCTATTACTGAGTTGAACAATTTAAGACTTGAGCCCAGATTGTCTTATTTATTCATGTGATTCTATCGTTTTTACTGGTTGACTGTTCTCTGATATGCGTTTTAAATAGAACCTTTAGCACTTTTATCATTTTATCATGTCTATTCGTTTTACCATTTTTAGTGTTAGATTAGTTTTAAGATATTTTTGTATGTTTTTCACATTAATTAGTTTGTTCTGTCTGACATCTATCTTGTAATTTTGTATTGACCTAACATCTCAATGGCTGCAAAACAAGTTTACCTACGGGTACAAATAAAGTAACTAGGGATGCACCGATCCGATCCTGGTATCGGATATCAGCTAGATCGGACTCAAAAAGCTAGATCGGATATCGGTGACAAGGGGCCGATATATAGTGCCGATCCATATGGCAGATCTTAGTTCTATGCTTTTCTGTGTTTACAACCGCCATGTATGTCTCCTACGTCATCAGCGTCTTTATAAAATGTGCTGCTAATTAATATTGTCACAATATCAGACGTGGAGAAGGGAAACAGGAAGAGAAAAGCTGGGCAGAGTAATAATGTATTCAATGATTTTAATCCTAGCCACAGGTACTATGTACTTCTGTGGGAAACACTACGCTGACATATTTTTAATTTTCTCATTTGAAGCAGTTTTTTTATACAGAATATTTAATTCCTCTTATCCACCGCTGAGGTTTACAGTTGAATTGTAATATCTCTTGGTTATGAAGATTAACTCACCAAACTGCTGGTACACATTTATAATCTCTTGAATAAGGATACTGTCAGTTTAAAAATGTTTATTTTATTTTGGTTTACAAAGTCAGAAAAGCCTGAAGTTGCCAAAACATGATTCTATCCTCACATTAAGGAATAGAGATTGTTAAATCAATACCAGGATCGGATCGGCTAGTATTGGTATCTGCTGATACCAAAGCCCAGGTATCGATATCGGTACCAGGACCTAAAAAGTAGGATCTGTGCATCCCTAAAAGTAACCTGAACCTAATGTTCCTGGGTCACTTTGAACCGGGGCATATTTAATTATCCAAAAGTGTCAGAACACCCAAAAAATCCCAGTCAGATTTTTTTTTTAAATCAGCTCCATTACTAACCATTTAAATCAAGATTTGTTCCATTTAATCCTCACAGATCATGGTTTAATGAGGATAACTCACTCATTTTTCATTAAAATTAATGTTAAAACTTTTTTTTATGTGCATTGGAAAGCCCTAAATATAAATACAATAGTTTTTTTATGACATAGATTTTGGTTCATTTTATTTTCCATTTTGATTATTTTTATTTTTATGAAGTGATGTTGATAAATTAACACGACTCCTCTTCTGTCACATGCTGCCCAGATTTTTATGCTGCATTTAGCTGGCTTAAAAGGCATATATTGCCTTAAAATAGACTTTTAAAAGTGTCAATTTGACCCGCAACAGAACAATCTTGCATGTTGAGTAAGACGTTCATCATGCTCACACAATGTGTCAAATACAGACCAGCCCTCCTCCAGAAGCAGTCAGGGCAGACTTGGAGGATGGTGCTGCCTCCAGTCAGTGTCAGAGCTTCAGTCAGCGCTACTACACGCTGCTGACTACACCTCTGCTCTCATTGTCACACTGACACAGTAATCCCTTTAGAAAGAGGTTAAACCAACCCGGCTATACCAAACTGAAAATAGACAGAGCGGCACAAAATACCAAGACATTTCCATAAATCTACCGGCAGCAGCTAAGAGGACAAGCTTCTTTATGTCATAGCTCTCTCACATAGCGTTAGCTGGTGTCGGCACACAACCGAGTCCGAGGTCTGAGAGCCTCCATGGTGAACTCTTTTTCTTTAAGAGGCTAACTTTCATCACAATAAGTGAGGTAAGCTTATTCCGGTCACCTTCATCTATCTACACATACAGCAGGAGCACGACAGACTGTATATGCGAGTAATATTGTCTGACGAGTTAGCATAGCTTAGCCCACTAGCATGCTAAGAGTTGCACAAAAAGCAATGGGGAAAGTTACTAAGTGCTAGCAGTTAGCTAGTAGCCTAGCTTTACCCAACATAGAGGAAGCTGTACCTTGTGTTCTTGCGTTAATTTTAACAACATATTTTACATTACTGAGTTGACCTGTGGAATAAAGTAATGTTTTTAATTGGTTTTCAGTCTAACAAGTGCTGGCTAACACTAGCACAGCTATCAGTAGTGTCACTTAGCCAAGCTAGCTAGCTTTTATGTTGTTTTATCAGCAACATGCTTATTATTATAACCATTATAATAATGATAATAAGAATAATAATAATAATAATGTTGATTTTAACATCATAAAGCCTTGACAACTAAACTTCTTGACAGTTAAAGGATGACACATGACTCTTGGGTTTGCTACTAGTACTGATACAACTACTACTCATTGTTATTATTGTTATTATTATTTTTTTCTTTAAATTTGTATTCATTTTCGACTGATTTTGCAGGTATACGTTGTCCAATATTCTGTCAGTACAATTCATACAGTCACAGTTGTGATGATAACAATGCACAAGACAACAAAATGACAACATAAGTGATCAGTTTTTAATAAATATATTATTATTATTATTATTATTATTATTATTATTATTATTATAGACTGCAGAGTCGACTCGCAGAGTCAGTGACATCTTTTAAATCTCTTCTTAAAACCAATTTTTACAGACTTTCTTTTATTTGACCTTATCTTTGTAACCGCTTTACTTCTATTTTATTATTAATTTTAATTTTTATCCAACTAATTAACTGTTTTAAATTGTATTTGATTATTTATTGTTTAGATTTGTTATTTTTTTATTTTTTTCCTTTATTATTTTCACATGTTCCTTATTTATCCTGAACACTTTTTCTAATTTTCCCAATGTGATGTTGTCCTCTTAACCTGAAATACTCTTTTATTGTCCTTTTAATGCTTTTATTTACTTATCCATTTTTTAAATTTATATTTATTTATTTATCCTTGAAAAACCTCTCAACAGCGATATACTGGTCTAGTGTCCCACCACTTCATTCTGTTTAATTGACATGTATTCTTTTTAACCTCTTGCGTTGCATTTTGTTTTGCATTGTTAAAGTTCCTCCTCCCAGTCATTCGAAATCTTTGCTTTGTTATTTGAACCATACTTTTTTTGTCAAAGCACTTTGTAAACATTTGTTTTTAAAGGTGCTATATAAGTAAAGTTATTATTATTATTATTAGTAGTAGTAGTAATAGTAGTAGTAGTAATAGTACAAGCAGTATTCTTAGTATTAACTTGCAGAGATTCAGTCCAGAATGCAAAACAAATAGATCAGAAACACAAAGTTTAAATTCAAACAAAACAGAAATATTAATATTGGACATGTCAACAAGTTGAGACATTGTGTGAATATATGTTAAGCTTTGACATCAGGATTTAAAAGTCCTGTATTATGGATAGGTGGGAGAGCATGTCATTTTTTGAAAGAGTGCCTTGTACAGTATTTCTATGTAAAATACTACTTACAGTTTGCATTCAAGAAATGACAAGGTAACGGTGTAAACCTGAGTTTCTAAACTCCGGGGAATAAGTTGAAATAGTTAATAAGTCTTTTTGATTAAAAGGATGGCTTTCTCTCTTCAAGCTCCTGTAAGGAAAGCCCTGTGGACAAGGTTGTACCCCCTGTGTCTATGTTGACCTTGCTCTCAACATGCATTAGTAAGATTCTCGCCCAGTTGTCCAACACCAGTAAAATATATTTCTAACTGTGTATCTTTATATCTTGAAAATACAACAGAAGTGTCTGCGTCTGTAGCAAGCTGTTAGAGCTGGTAGATCAACATGTGACACCTGCCGACCTACAGCATTTACAAGCATTAAAAATAACTATGAACAAATGATCTGTCGTCTTCCTGTTGGGCTTGTTTGCCTTTGTAGGTCATTCCATAACCATCAACAAACTCCTCACAGGGGCTTTAAATGAGCAACCTTTGCTAGGAAGTAGGAGAGATGGGCAGACTGTTACAGAGTAGGACACTTCTTGTGTATCTCATTGGATTATAGTGTACAATGTATGTGAATTATTCTTAAGTTATTTAGGTAATCAGTGATATGACAAGATGCTATATTATTAGATTATTATAACACTTACAAATAAATCTAGAAAGTTGCAATACTCTCAGTGCTTTGTAATAATAATTATTAGCATTTCAACATCTTTCTGGGTAAAAGTGTGTCTAATTTTGCAACATTTCTTGGATTAAAGAAGGTGTTTTCAGCCAGACTAACTCAACTAGGATCTTGCCAAACAGTTGAATTTGAGCATCTGTTAATGCCCAAAGTGATGCTCTCAATAGGGGAGTGTCACTTTTTTTTTCCTTCATCAGTCTCCCCTGAAATGTCTGTTTTGCTTGTCCCCTCAAGGTTTAACCGCAGAGAGATGGCAGACAGCGCAGGGCTGCAGTTTGTCAGCTCCTATGCTTTTGAAGCGATGCAGAAGGTGGATGTGGTGCGCCTGGCTGCCTTGAGTGACCCAGAGCTGAGGCTGCTGCTGCCCTGCCTGGTCAGGATGGCTCTGTGTGCTCCGGCTGATCAGAGCCAGTCCTGGGCTCAGGACAAGAAGCTGATCCTCCGCCTGCTGTCAGGAGTGGAAGCTGTCAACTCTATTGTGGCACTTTTGTCGGTTGACTTTCACGCCTTGGAGCAGGACGCACGAAAAGAGCAGCAGCTAAGGTACAATTACATGCTTATGTTAGTATAACTATTTCTATGATTAAAAAGAACTGCTCCTGTTTCTCATTGAGGGATAAATTAGTTTATTTTCTTATTTTTCACTTTATAGAACAGATCATTGTTGTACAAAGTGAAACACACTCAGGGGGTTTACTTTAGTGTATTGTTTAGATGTTCATATGACAATAACAAGAATTGGAAATGCCTCCAATGCTGCCTACATTTTGGAAATTATGAGATATGGTTAGAAAAAATTGGCCTTTTTCAGTTTAAATGTGTTTACCCATCAAGCTGCACTTTGATTAATTAGTGCTGCCATTGGCAAATACTGCTTTTGCAGAAACTTGATTCAGTTCCGAGTTATTTATCATGTGACAACTGCAATCTACAGTGTGGTACTAGCAGGGGATTCAACTTTATTCAGTGTTGGCATGATTCAGAAATTAGCAAAATTGTAAAGTGACAAAAGCCAAACAGAGTTAGTAGTGTCAGCCATAAGCTGTTGAACAATATACTCAGTGTGCTGTCTTTTTTTGCCAGGCACAAGGCCGGCGGGTCTAATGGAGAAAGCATCCTGGTGTCACAGCTACAGCACGGTCTGACCCTGGAGTTTGAACACAGCGATCCCCTCAGGAGACTCCGTCTGACCCTCAGTGAGCTCCTCGCCATCATGAACAAGGTACAGTCAGAAATCTCAGCTTTATTAGATGGACCAAAGAACACTGATAACTAATTCAGCTTTAAATAAATGATACATGGAGCTATTATTTCTATTGGATGAGACAGTTTTTAATGCTGACTGTTGAGAGACAGAGTTGTCAGTATTAAGTAGGGATGTAAGGGTATTAAAATCTCATGATATGATAATGTCACAATAACAACATCATGAAACAATATTTCTTGCAATTAAAAAAAGAATGAGAGAGAAAAAAGAAGACTTTAAAAAGCGATTTATTAAACATGATTGAACATTGAGACGGGATATGAGTTGCGTCAAACTACGTAAATTTCCCTTCATAAGACAACATAATTGCATCAGTTCGACCTTGTGAATAAAATAAGTCATACTCACAGTATCACATCTATTAAATGGGGGATTTAACACTTTGCTTTTGTTGTGATTGAAAGGATGTCCATGTCTGTTGGACGAAACCCTTCTTTTCCATTTCCCTTGTCATCAATTAATCAATCAGACTTTATTTATAAAGCGCTTTTCATACAATGGCATTGTAATACAAAGTGCTGTACATAAAAACAACCTAAAAAAGAATAAATTAAGAAAAAGATCCCAAACACACCCCACAATCCTAAGGTTAAGAACACAATATATGCAACACTAATAATGAAAACAATAGAAAATAAAATAAAGAAAGAAAAAAGAAGTTGCTGAACAAACTGAGGAAACGCTCTCATTATATCTTAATGAGGAAACACTGGAGGTAAAATAAGATGTTAAAACTCAACACAGGAAATAAAATCCACCAAAATAAAATACATTTCTAAGATAATAAAACACTACAATATTAAACCATTAAAAGAAAATAAGATGCTATACTTAAAATAAATAAATAAACAAGTACATGAATAAATAAAGTAGAATAAAGTGACTAAAATTTGAACTAGATAATAAATGTATTAATCAATAAATTAAACTGTTAAGAATAAAACTCAGTTAAAAGGTAAACTAAAAAGGTAGGTCTTGAGTTTGCTTTTAAAAATATTTATGCTCTGTGCAGCCCTCAGATCTTAACATGCTGTAATGGTAATAAAGCCCTGAGTAGCTCATACAGTTCACCCGACCATCTGTGATAAGTGAGATGCACTCTGCATGCCTGGGGTTCTGTGTAACTTCAGCCTTTGCCTCTTCATAGAGAGCTGGTAATATTGTTTGACTAAAGTATGGTTGTGATGGGAATTTATACGTTTGGCTCCAGCGTGTTTACGAGCCTGAAACCTTCGTTGTCCATCACAGAAGATGTCCGTAGGTCTTTGGCTTCATATTCAGTGATACATTTTGCGATATCTTGAGCTCTTGCTCTGTTATGGGGAAGTAAAGCTGTAAATGGTTCTTTGAGTGTCTTTTTATTTTAATTCTACAACCTTTTAAGGTGAAGATTTGCCTTGTGGCTTCTCATATTACTCATATTCCCTGACGTGTAGGACACTGCGGTCTGGCAGTGTCTGCATATTGTTTTTTGTTTGTCCAAAATGTTTCTGCCCATCAGATTTAAAAGCCACTGGAGCATTCATATTTTCAAAATCATCAATTTTGAAATTGAGCAGAGTGCAAAGGCTGATGGTCTCTGTAGTTCCCACGTTCCTCCACTCTGCTTCACTGCGGCTGAAACAAAATTACATCTTTTTGCCTGGAAGACCTATAGTATCCTACTTCAACAGGTCCACAAGGATATGAAGACACTTTTGTTCTTGAAATGCCTAGATGTTGACAATACCATTACATCTCTAGTATTAAGTTATTTAAATATACGAATTGTAAGAATGAAGTACTGATATATTCAAATATCTTAACATCAGGTCTTGAATCATAGAAACATGTAAGAACAGCATTCCCCATCTAATTCTTGAGCATACAAGCTGCTCTCACGTTGGCAGAAAAGTAAACTTCTCTCTGTACTGTATTTGTCCAACAGTACTTGAATCTTCACCTTTAGGATGTGTTGGATGACTGATGGTTTCGTGTGTTGTTTTTCAGGTGGTAGACTCAAACGGAGAGTTTTTCCTGAAGTCCTCAGAACTCTTTGAAAGCCCAGTGTACCTGGAGGAAGTTGCTGATGTCCTCTGCATTTTACAAGCAGGTATTCAACTCATTTACAGTTTACAAGTGAGCTTGTTGCATCTACTGTGAAAACAGTAACAAAAGTAGCTATGTGAGATTTTGCTCACATATCAAAGTGTATGATGTGATAAAGGCCCTAAATGAGACTTTGTTTTTGGGACTTTCCTGTATCTCTAAATATGTGTGAGACAGGAACAAATTAGTCCAAAGTCTGTTTCATTATGTTGAAAAAGTGAAGACAAATGGTTATATTTCACTATATAGGCTATGGAGAGATTTTCTGAATGACATCACGAGTCACCAAAGCCCTGTTTCCGCCAAGCGGTTCAATTTGGACCCCAGAAGGTGGAGATAGAAACACTGCAGTCCCTTGATTGGTCGAAAGAATCTTCACTTCCCGTGCGACAGCTGTATTTCTCCTCGCGGCACACGGCCTTCTCTGAAACAAAGCTTGATTGCGTTTTGTAACAAAGAGCCACATGCCCATCACAAAGAAGAAGAATTGCTGGATGTCTTCCATCGTTGCTCTTTGTTTACAGTGTTGCATTTTTCTTCTTTGTTGCATTTATTAGCGGGGTACACTGTGTCGCGCTGCCATGACGTCACGCTATTAAGTAGCACGGTTGGCTGTGGAAACGCAATCAGGATTAGGCGTTAACGATCTGTCCCGTACCAGACTGTATTGATCCATACCAGACCGCTTGGTGGAAACGAGGCTCAAGTCATGTTAGATTCTGCTTTCTTAAAGGTCATGGTTTGTATGGTGAGGTCTGTCAAACTGGAGATGCTGAAAACAAAAACATTAGTTGACTACTTTCCATTTGACACAACAGGACTACAGATGTAATTTAGCTATTGTGCCAATTCTGGCATATTTGCACATTTACATACTGCTGAAATGCTGATTAATGTGCATTGATAAACTTTAAACTCACTAAACAGATTCTCCCAAAACCACAAAACTGACAGAAGTGGAAGCAGATGATAGAAATGGAGGGCAGAGTGTTCCTGACAGCAGGAGGCAGGGCGTCGTGACTCCAGTCTGTTTGCTGCTTTGACACTTTCTACTCCCATGATGAAAGTCCTCACCGTGTGTTTATTTTCTCTTCCCCTCAGAGCTGCCTTCCTTGCTGCCCATCGTGGATGTGGCGGAGGCTTTGCTTCATGTCCGCAATGGAGACTGGTTTCTGTGCCTGTTGGTTGCCAATGTCCCTGACAGCTTCAATGAAGGTAATTCATCTGTTTCATAACAGTGCACATGCTGTCAGCTGATAATGTGAGATAGAGTGGCTGGTTAATTGCCAGTACCAGCTTCATATGTTTGGTGAGTGTGCCTGCTGTTGCAGAAATGCAGAGCCTCAGAAGCATTCTTTGATAGTTTGATTATAATTATAAGGAGATTGTTCCTGAGTTGCCATCGCATATTTGCTTTTGAGTTTTGCTGTTTCTGCTCTACTTCTAGCTGTGCCACACTGGCCCAAGGGTGTACGTATTTGTCTTTGATTGATGATGAACATTATTGTCTCGCTCTGGCTCACAGAGTGCAGCGTCTGTGCTTTCAGAGATGCATTATAAGAAAATGCCCACTGTCTCCAGTGCCTCCTTATCACACAGAGGGTCAGGGCTAAGTCAATAGCTTCTGAGTGCATCTGTGTGTTTTATACAGCAGTCAACATCAAGGAGTCCTTTTGGCTCTGTTACAGGAAAAGACCTTGTTTTGTAGAATTGAAAGTGAAATGAGCTGATCAAAGGGTGAAGTGTTAGAAATGGCTCTGTCTAGAAGAATCAAGGTCTGTCATGTTGAACACGAGCTGGTCACCAGATCTCTCTTCAACGGCTCTTTTATGTTATACAAAATAACCCAGGAGCAGCGGAGCAGCAAACTAATATCATTTCACAGCAAGACTTAATGCTTTTTAAAATGTCAGCTGAGAAGATGTGGTCCGGATGCTGTTAAATCCAATCTACAGAAAAATAAATAAATCATATTTCTACACTGTATTTATGTATTTATGGAGAAACATAACTTGACCATGACAGATAATGATGAAATGTTACATCGTTACTGTCTGTCAGGGTTGTGCAGAACTCCTGAAGACTTTAAAGTACATTATTAACCCTCCTGTTATGTCCATTTCTGGAACAGCAATAATGCCCCTGGGTCAATTTGACCGGGGACAGATTTAACTATCCAAAAGTGTCAGAAACCAAAAAAATCCCAATAAACATTTTTTTTAATCTCATTATTAACTCCATTACTAACCATTTAATCAATATTTAGTGCAATGGTGTTCTTTAATTCTCACAGATCATGCTGCAATGAGGAGAACTCACTTGTTTGATATGAAAATTCATGTTAAAACTTTTTTAATGTACATTGGAAAGACCTAGATATAAATACAATAGTTTTACATGACATAGATTTTTGTTTATTTATTTCACATTTAGAATTTTTTTTTTTTTTTTTTATGAAGTGATGTTGATAAATTAACACAACACCTCTTCTGTCACCTGCTGCCCAGATTTTCATGCTGCATTTTGCTGGTTTGGAAGGCGTATTGCCTAAAATGGACTTTAAAAAGGGTCAATTTGACCCGCAACATAACAGTAGTGTTAAGTAAGCATGACATACAACCTAAAAATGAACAGATTGTGGAGTATTGAGAAAACAAAAATTAAGTATTCAGTGTTTTTGTTACTTCTCTTTCTGGAGGAAAATAACCAGATTTCACCTTAGGTCATAATGTATTCAACTCAGTATCCAAATGTATATATTGTAGGTTGTTAAGGGTGCTTCTTGTTTGCCTAAATGTGCGTTTTTTGTGCTTCCAGTTTGTAGGGATTGATCAAGAATGGAGAGCGGCAGGATGAGGAGAGTGTGGGTGGTCGACGCAGGACGGAAGCCCTCAGGCAGCTGTGTCAGATGAACCCCTCACAGGCTCTCAACATCAGAGCTATGGTGGTCAGTTTCAGCTATTATCATTATCACAGGATACAAAACTAACAGCTTAAAAACACTTCATCCATAACCACCCCAAGTTTATCCATTCAGATCAGAGAGTTCATCAAAGCTGCTTTATTCAAATGAGGATTCATTACGGCTGAATTTATTCAGCTTCCTGTTTTACACATTAGTTATGCGTCTGCAAACTGATTCTTGTTAGCACCATTTTTGGCATCTAACGCTTGATGTGATACTCTTTCATCAAGTGTTTGTGTTTCAGGATGGTTGTCTAGAAGTGGCTCATACATTGCAGAAACATAGTTGCATGAAAAATAAACTGTGACAGGAAATATCCACAGTATCTGTATGTCTGAAGGGATTTTTAAACTTTCTCATACATAAATGTAAAGTAGTGTAAAAGTAATTTTGTTTACATCTACAACTAACACTACCCCTGACCCTCTCACAGCTGTTTTACAGGTCAAAGTCATGTATTTTCAAGCTCTCCCGCAAAGTTCTCTACTAAAGCTGTGAGAAAGAAATGTTCTCAGTAACAATGGACCAAGTGACACATTAAGAACATTGACAAATACAGAGAGTTTTGTCAGCACTGAGTAGATAGAATATAACACCTGTCCAGCACTAAAAGATCTTTAAAATCTAAATAGATTTGAAAACATGGACTACAAATAATGACAGGTTTTGCAGCTTTGTAGTGTCTGGAGTGTAATGTGATGGCAAACACAGCACACAACACAGTTAACAGATTCCCTTCACCAACAGTCCTTACGCTCAAAACTTGACATCATGCAAACCAAGACTTTAGAGGAAACAAAAATGTCAGATGGCAGAATGGTAGCCAAGCTAAATGCTTCTGGCTGCTTAGCTGCCTGGTACATACATAGTAGCAGCAGGTTCAACTTCCCCTCCTTGTCAGTTTGATGTGTTTACAGGGGCACGGTTGTAAGTCCTCCATTTCTGACATCTATCTAACTTTATGCCACATGTTTCTGCTACAGCTGGACAAAACCATTTGTTGCAGCTCTACTATTTAAAAAGCTCCAGAATTGTTGTAAAAGTTCCAAGATCCTAAAAATGATAATGCTTGAGGATAAGTCTTTTGGACTTTTACTTCTGTTAACCAAAAATTTCCTGAGTAGTCAAAAGATCACTTCCTATAGGGACGAGTGATGAGGAATGCTCAAGTATAATGAAATTGTGTTTACTCTGTGTTTTCAGGTGGAGGAGTGTCACCTGCCTGGTTTGGGTGTGGCTCTGACTCTGGACTATAAACCAGATACAGCAGATGAGGCAGTCAGTCCTCTGGTCTCTTATGTCAGCGGTCTACTGCTGGGCACTAACAGTAAAGTCCGTACCTGGTTCAGCATGTTCATTCGCAATGGACAACAGGTGAGGTGTCATGTTTGTTCTGTTCTGCATTTATTTTAAGTAACACAGACAAACACAAACACTCTACACGCTACACTCTCTTCATTGTGAATTTTGAAGCCTTTGTCATATATTGTTAGAAAAATCATTAAATGCCTGAAGCTCTGAATGAATGAACTTTGATGTACACACAGCATTTGATTCAAATTTTCCCCTCACTTTCTTTCTGTACCAGCGAAAGAGAGAAAGCAGCTCTGTGCTGTGGCAGATGCGCAGACAGCTTCTTTTGGAGTTGGTTGCCATCCTACCACGCTCGCGCAGCACCCACGTACCAAATGACCAGGATATGGAGGACAGCAACTCGGGGTACTCTGGCCTCAGAGAGGAGCATGTGGTGAAAGCCAGCGCCCTGCTTCGACTGTACTGTGCACTCATGGGCATCGCAGGTCTCAGGTAGGTCACAGATGAAGCCGAAGCCCTTCTGATATTTGATAAATAATTGAGTTATGATTTGTATGTGTACTTGATACATTTAAAACAATTAAAAGAATGTAATGTTGATCATAAACTAAATATGATCCCAAACAGACCTACAGATGAAGAAGCAGAGCAGCTCTTGCAGTTAATGACCAGCCGGCCTCCAGCCACTCCTGCCGGTGTTCGCTTTGTCTCTCTGTCCTTCTGCAAGCTGCTGGCCTTCCCCACTCTGGTCAGGTACATGAAACTTGTCTCAGTATCTCCTTTCACAGAAGTCTTTGTTTTTATTCAGCGAACACAAACAAGCTGGGACCACAAACCCATTTAACTAACGGAGGACCTCACAGTTTGATTCTCTGCCAGTGTGTGGCAGCCTGCAAATGGCCCATTACATTCTCTGGCACTTGATATTGTCCCTTTTTATATGGAGTGTGGACATTATCTCTTTGTGTGTCTGTGTTCAGGCACTCCAGAGCAAGAACACGCGTGATGGTCATGTGGCTCAGCTGGATGTCAAAGAAGAGGACATACTTTGAGAGGTAAGATGATCTAAATATGTATGATTAATAATAACTACTTACTCAACAGGCGTATTTGTATAGATAATGTAATGGGCTCAACTTGGAAATATGAACATAAGTGTAAAGAGCAGCTTTCTTAATTAATTTCATCCCATTTACTTTGTTCTGTGACACACACTTAACTCAAAGTCTGTATAAAAAAAGTTGTCCCTCTCCTGGGAAGCTTTTCTTTAATGATATATTACGCAATGTCCTTGGTTTAAAAACACTGACACTTGTGTGATCACACGTCATCATTTATGCTGGAATAGTTGCTGTTTCAGTATTAGCTGTGATTTATTAATGTGTCAGTGTAAGGAAGGTGAAAACATTTAATAGATCTGTGAATATCATGAAGCCCAAATTCATACTAATTTATTCAACAGTACAAGTTGTCAGATTTCCATGTAGCCCAAATATTAAAAATACATTCAAATTAGATTATTCATAAAGCTAATTTAAAACCAACAAAAGCAGAGAAAGTGCTGAAGAATCAATTTTAAAACCATAAAAACAATATAAAAATATGACCAATTTAAAGACTACAGGAGAGTTAAATGGTAAAAACCTTCTAAGATTGATAGGAAATTAAAACATATTAAGTGAAAGCAACTTAACCGAAAAAAACAAGAAATAAGTATATTTATGAAGGTCATAAAAATGCTGTGTCCTCTGCAAATGTCACACAGAGTTCACAGACAGCACAGTAACCTGTCTGTGTTGCACTTACCATATGACCTTGGTATTATCTTAGCAAATATGTCTTCTGCTTTACTGGTGAGCATTTTTCCGTCAGACAGACACTGGAAAAAGTCCACCATTGAAAATAAATGGAAAAGTGGTTAAAAGGTGAATCTCACAGGGCATAGATCACTGGAATTATTTATTACAATTTTATTTGTATAAACAGGATTTCAACTGTGATGATGAATGATGAATGATTACCATCCTCTTAACGTCTAAAATGAACAATAGATCAAAATTTAAAAACAGAATTGTGTTTCCTGACACGTTGATGTCATAACCGTGATTTGGATGGTAAAATTTAGGTCTTGGACATTCAGGCATGATTTTACCTCGTTTTCAAACGATGAAAACCTGGTTAGTGCTCACTGGGTTAGAGGAGAATGTTAGCCTCGGGTTTTACTGAACCTGCATGGCAAGTGAAGAGGAGGGATAATAACATTTGAACTCAACTCAAACTTTTTGTAATTCATCTGAATATCTTGTATTCAGCTGAACGAAATGGCGCTTCTCACAGATCAGGTGCTAAGTAGTGCAAATACACGACAGACAAAGAAAACAATCAAAACAGACACAACAACATGAAGACAGACTCGACAGGACTGACAGTGTAACTTGCACTGATGAGTAAATAGATACAACAGAATAATTGAGGTAGTGTAGAAGCATGCTGCTCCTTGAATAAATAATTAGGCCAAAAAAGCTAGGTAATTCAAGTTAAATTACAAGTTTAATGCATAAAATACATGTTAGAGTACATTGTGCAACATGCACTTGCTTTGTTTATATTCACTGTGGGGATGTTTTTATATTGCCTGACCTGATTGTTTGTTCTTTGCTCAAGTAGGCTGTGATAAATTCAGCAGAGCTTTTGTATATGTGTGTGTTAAAGTGAAGTTATTATGAGCTGTCAGAGAAAGAAATGATGACTGTAGTCCACAGGAACGTATGTGTTTGTTAAACTCAAATCCATAAAGCATAAATCATCACAAAGGCTTCAAAGACTTAAAGGGTAACTGAAGGAACACACAAGGTGTGTGTGTGTGTGTGTGTGTGTGTGTGTGTGTGTGTGTGTGTGTGTGTGTGTGTGTGTGTGTGTGTGTGTGTGTGTGTGTGTGTGTGTGTGTGTGTGTGTGTGTGTGTGTGTGTGTGTGTGTCTGTGTGTCTGTGTCTGTGCTGTTATGCAGCCAGCATCATCGGTGTATTAATTTACTGTCCTGTAGGATGCAGGATTAATGACAAGTCCCAGTGTCTTTTCTCACTCTCCCTGCATGCATATGTGTTGTCCTTCTTACAGTGCTGCGGGCGTATCTGCTTTCTTTCGGAGAGATGCTATACTGGTTGCCATGTATTTCCATAGCAACCAGCTCAGTTCCATTATTGAGTTGGTGTGCTCTACTTTGGGGGATGAAGGTAAGGTGGTAGGAGGCAGTGATCAATACATCAGTCTGGCTGACAGCTGCTGGCCCCACTCCTCCTCTGCAGCACATAAAGACTGTATCCCTGATGAAACATTGCAACATACACATATCTACAAAGACACTCCGTACCCGTGGCCAATTTGTTGTTTTATTACTTATTAAGTGCACTATTGTTCCTGCCTGTGTACTAAGTAGTTTCCCTGTCTCAGTGTATTTTCCACTAAGATGTATAATTTAATTGGATTTAGAGCCTGTTTGTTTCCTCCCTCAGGGCAGTCTCCTCAGTTCAGCGTTGAGCCTGCCATGTAGAATTTTCTTATAAAATATGAAAGGAGGGAATTACAGAATACCAGCACTGCTGCCTGCAGGTGGTTTTCACTCACATTGTTCTTGTTCTTCATCTTTTCACTCTCCAATGTTCAACCACAGATTGCCATCAAGCCCAGCTCGCCTTAGCAAGATGAAGACGATATTCACGCAGGAGATCTTCACTGAACAGGTATTAGAAGTCATCCTTGTGTTAATCTCTGCCCGCTTACTGCTGTGTTCAGTTATTTACTTCTAACCTTTTGAAGGCTTTTATATAAATGCTCATTTATTTGATCAGAACAAGAACAAGAGCTGCTGTAAATACAAGAACCTGAAGCTTTTAGTTTAACAGCTTGTCACAATGGATTAAATGTCCCTGTGAAACGTTTTGATTGGCCTTGAATGTCTTTAAATGACAAAATAAAACTCATGGCGGTGGTTGTATTCAGTAAATATAATTACAGTACCTGTGATGGTTTGTTATTTTAGAGTTTACAAACAGAAAGTCTTTCATCCTTAATTACCAGTTCGCTACTTCAGACTTTAATAAAAACAGACGTTGGGATTTTTTGTTTTGATATATTCAGACTCACAGTGACAAACTCCTTGTGCACATTTCATTTTTCAGTGAACATATAATGTATGGGGTGGCAGTAGCTCAGTCCAAAGGGACTTGGATGGGGGACTAGAGGGTCGCTTGTTCAAGTCCTAGTTTGGAAATTGGGATGGTAGCTTAAGAGGTGCTAGTTCTACTCCTGGACACTGCTGAGGTGCCCTTGAGCAATGCACCAAAATTCAACTGCTCGGTGTAGCCCTCTCACTCTGACATCTCTCCATTAGTGCGTGTCCCATAGGATCCGGTTTGTGCATTTGTGTGTAGCATGATCTAACACCAGAGTGGAAGAAATGAATTTCCCCTCAGGGATTAATAAAGTATATCTCTTCTTCTTCTGAATTGATATCAGGAGATGTATGCTTTATAAGAAGTATGCATCTTATTCCTGCAGGAGCGACTACTTACTGAGATCACAATGATTACAAAGATGTAGGTTTTGGCTTATCATTCCAGTAAATAAAGGAAATCCAAGCAACAAGTCTATAAACTCAAGGATCATATCCAAACAAATTACATAATATTTACACAAAGACTTCCTGCTCCGTGATTTCCAGAAATGACAGTATCAGCAGAATTATGTCAAAGATATGATTGTTTGTGAAGGCAACAATACAGAACTAAAGAAGTTTGATTAATCAAAAGCATTAACGTGATCACTCTCATGACAGGTGATGCAGAAATTGTGGCTGTTTTGTTTTCCAGTGTTGCTGTAAAGATAACTTGTTTATTTCTTGTGTGTAGGTGGTTACAGCTCATGCTGTGAGAGTCGCAGTGACCAACAACCTCAGTGCCAACATTACAGGGTTCCTCCCCATTCACTGCATCTACCAGCTGCTCCGGAGCCGAGCCTTTACAAAGCACAAAGTGTCCTCAAGGTAGGAGGCGCACATTCTGTGCCTTTTTTTTTTCAAACTAATGACTAACTGCTGAGTGTCTGTTTAAAAATGTATCCTTCCCTCTGGTGCTGTCCTTGTGTGCATCATCCAGGACTGGATCTATCGGCAGCTCTGTGAGACAACACCCCCATCCACACCCAGCTGATTCCTCTTATCGATGCCTATATCAACTCCATCCTCACGCCAGCATCCAAGGCCAACCCAGAGGCCACCAACCAGCCAATCACTGAGCAGGAAATCCTGAATGTCTTCCAGAGCTCTGCTGGGTGAGTCACGGAACCTGCAACTCCTCCCTGACAAGTTCAGTGGTTAAGTTTTGTGGTCTGTTCTTGATGTGACATATTTTGGGTTCTTAAAATATCACCCACCATTTGATTATAGGTTATTTCAGCCGACAAAGAAAAAATACAGAATACTTAGAACTTAAAAAAGCAGAACAATAATTTGGTTATTAACTATTAAGGTTCCAGTCATTTGCCAAGAAGTTATCAGGTCTGTATGGCGATAAGTC